>NC_135325.1:44589499-44889499 GCF_048772815.1 Callospermophilus lateralis
AAAACAGAGTGGAAACGTGAAAAATTGAAACTGTTACTGCAAACGAAGTGCTGCAACCAGGAAGAATGAAAGTTGGCAGCCAAGTGGGACTGTTGTAGTGATCACTAACTGAAAGTATCATGAAGATTGGATGAAAAAATATATGCTGATATTTCAGGAACTTTAGTAGTTTTTTGGAAAGATTGGAAACCCCTTTCAATGAAGGTGTTTTTCGCCCATCTCTGCTTAGGGCTACATCAAGAGGAAACAAACCATAGAGATAGAACTTAGAACTACTTCATTCTGTGAAGTTTCAAGAAGCTAGCACAAACCGTGTTTGATTTAGAGTTCCAACTACATCTATCCATATAGGAGAAAACAGAGTGAATACTAACAATCAAAACTGTTAGTGCAAACGATGCTTCAACCTAGAATTACAAAACTTGGGCAGCCAAGTGAGATTGTTGTTTGATGTTTACCTGAAAATATTGTGAAGATTGGATGAAAAAATATATGCTGAGAATTCAGGAGACACATGGTTTTTTGGAAGCTTGGAAGACCTTTTCCATGAAGGTGTGTGCCCACCAGTCTCTGCTTAGGGCTACATCAAGAGGAAACAAACCATAGAGATACCACTTAGAACTACTTCATTGTGTCAAGTTTCATGAAGCTAGCACAAACCGTGTTTGATTTAGAGTTCAAACTACACCTATCGATATAGGAGAAAACAGAGTGAAACGTGAAAATTGAAACTGTTACTGCAAACGAATGCTTCAACGTAGAAGAACGAAATTTGGGCAGCCAAGTGGGATTGTTGTAGTGATCACTACCTGAAAGTATCATGCATATTGGATGAAAAAATATATGCTGGGATTGAGGACTTTTGTAGTTTTTTGGAAGATTGGAAACCCCTTTCAATGAAAGTGTTTTTCGCCTATCACTGCTTAGGGCTACATCAAGAGTAAACAAACCATAGAAACAGCACTTAGAACTACTTCATTCTGTGAAGTTTCAAGAAGCTAGCACAAACCGTGTTTGATTTAGAGTTCCAACTACATCTATCCATAAAGGAGAAAACAGAGTGAAACCTAAAAATCGAAACCATTAGTGCAAATGATGCTTCAACCTAGAATTACAAAACTTGGGCAGTCAAGTGAGATTGTTGTAGTGATGATTACCTGCAGGTATTGTGAAGATTGGATGAATAAATATATTCTGAGAATTCAGGAGACTCATGGTTTTTTGGAAGCTTAGAAGACCTTTTCAATGAAAGTTTGTGCCCGCCACGCTCTGCTTAGGGCTTAATCAAGCGGAAACAAACCATAGAGATAGAACATGGAACTACTTCATTGTGTCAAGTTTCAAAAAGCTAGCACAAACCGTGTTTGATTTAGAGTTCTAAGTACACCTATCCATAAATGAGAAAACAGAGGGAAACGTGAAAATTGAAACTGTTACTGCAAACGAATGCTTCAACCAAGAAGAACGAAAGTTGGGCACCCAAGGTGGATTATTGTAGTGATCACTACCTGAAAGTATTATGAAGATTGGATGAAAAAATATATGCTTATATTTCAGGACTTTAGTAGTTTTTTGGAAGATTGGAAACCCCTTTCAATGAAGGTGTTTTTCGCCCATCTCTGCTTAGGGCTACATCAAGAGGAAACAAACCATAGAGACAGCACTTAGAACTACTTCATTCTGTGAAGTTTCAAGAAGCTAGCACAAACTGTGTTTGATTTAGAGTTCCAACTACATCAATCCATAAAGGAGAAAACAGAGTGAAACCTAAAAATCGAAACTGTTAGTGCAAATGATGCTTCAACCTAGAATTACAAAACTTGGGCAGTCAAGTGAGATTGTTGTAGTGATGATTACCTGCAGGTATTGTGAAGATTGGATGAATAAATATATTCTGAGAATTCAGGAGACTCATGGATTTTTGGAAGCTTAGAAGACATTTTCAATGAAAGTTTGTTCCCGCCACGCTCTGCTTAGGGCTTAATCAAGCGGAAACAAACCATAGAGATAGAACATGGAACTAATTCATTGTGTCAAGTTTCAAGAAGCTAGCACAAACCGTGTTTGATTTAGAGTTCTAACTACACCTATCCATATATGAGAAAACAGAGAGAAACGTGAAAATTTAAACTGTTACTGCAAACGAATGCTTCAACCTAGAAGAATGAAAGTGGGGCAGCCATTGGGATTGTTGTAGTGATCACTACCTGAAAGTATTATGAAGATTGGATGAAAAAATATATGCTGATATTTCAGGAATTTTTTAGTTTTTTGGAAGATTGGAAACCCCTTTCAATGAAGGTGTTTTTCGCCCGTCTCTGCTTAGGGCTACATCAAGAGGAAACAAACCATAGAGATAGAATTTAGAAATACTTCATTCTGTGAAGTTTCAAGAAGCTAGCACAAACTGTGTTTGATGTAGAGTTCCTACTACATCTATCCATATAGGAGAAAACAGAGTGAAACCTAACAATCGAAACTGTTAGTGCAAACGAATGCTTCAACCTAGAAGTACGAAACTTGGGCAGCCAAGTGAGATTGTTGTAGTGATGATTACCTGAAAGTATTGTCAAGATTGGATGAAAAAAAATATGCTGAGAATTCAGGAGACTCAGGTTTTTTTGGAAGCTTGGAAGACCTTTTCAATGAAGGTGTGTGCCCGCCAGTCTCTGCTTAGGGCTACATCAAGAGGAAACAAACCATAGAGATACCACTTAGAACTACTTCATTGTGTCAAGTTTCATGAAGCTAGCACAAACCGTGTTTGATTTAGAGTTCAAACTACACCTATCGATATAGGAGAAAACAGAGTGAAACCTGAAAATTGAAACTGTTACTGCAAACGAATGCTTCAACCTTGAAGAACCAAATTTGGGCAGCGAAGTAGGATTGTTGTAGTGATCATTACCTGAAAGTATCATGAATATTGGATGAAAAAATATATGCTGGGATTGAGGATTTTGTAGTTTTTTTGAAGATTGGAAACCCCTTTCAATGAAGGTGTTTTTCGCCCATCTCTGCTTAGGGCTACATCAAGAGGAAACAAACCATAGAGATAGCACTTAGAACTACTTCATTCTCTGAAGTTTCAAGAAGCTAGCACAAACCGTGTTTGATTTAGAGTTCCAACTACATCTATCCATAAAGGAGAAAACAGAGTGAAACTTAACAATCGAAACTGTTAGTGCAAATGATGCTTCAACCTAGAATTACAAAACTTGGGCAGCCAAGTGAGATTGTTGTAGTGATGATTACCTGAAAGTATTGTGAAGATTGGATGAAAAAATATATGCTGAGAATTCAGGAGACTCATGGATTTTTGGAGCTTGGAAGACATTTTCAATGAAGGTGTGTGCCCGCCAGTCTCTGCTTAGTGCTGCATCAAGCGGAAACAAACCATAGAGATAGAACATGGAACTACTTCATTGTGTCAAGTTTCAAGAAGCTAGCACAAACCGTGTTTGATTTAGAGTTCTAACTACACCTATCCATATATGAGAAAACAGAGTGAAACTTAAAAATTGAAACTGTTACTGCAAACGAATGCTTCAACCTAGAAGAACGAAAGTTGGGCAACCAAGTGGGTTTGTTGTAGTGATCATTACCTGAAAGTATCATGAAGATTGGATGAAAAAATGTATGCTGAGATTTCAGGACTTTTGTAGTTTTTTGGAAGATTGGAAACCCCTTTCAATGAAGATGATTTTAGCCCATCTCTGCTTAGGGCTACATCAAGAGGAAACAAACCATAGAGATAGAACTTAGAACTACTTCATTCTGTGAGGTTTCAAGAAGCTAGAACAAACCGTGTTTGATTTAGAGTTCCAACTACATCTATCCATATAGGAGAAAACAGAGTGAAACCTAGCAATCGAAACTGTTAGTGCAAACGAATGCTTCAACCTAGAAATACGAAACTTTGGCAGCCAAGTGCAATTGTTGTTGTGATGATTACCTGAAAGTATTGTGAAGATTGGATGAAAAAATATATGCTGAGAATTCAGGAGACTCAAGGTTTTTTTGGAAGCTGGGAGGACTTTTTCAATGAAGGTGTGTCCCCGCCAGTGTCTGCTTAGGGCTTAATCAAGCGGAAACAAACCATAGAGATAGAACATAGAACTACTTCATTCTGTCAAGTTTCAAGAAGGTACCACAAACCGTGTTTGATTTAGAGTTCAAACTACACCTAACCATATAGGAGAAAACAGAGTGAAAACAGAAAATTGAAACTGTTATTGCAAACGAATGATTCAACCTAGAAAAACGAAATTTGGGCAGCCAAGTGGGATTGTTGTAGTGATCATTACCTGAAAGTATCATGAAAATTGGATGAAAAAATATATGCTGATATTTCAGGACTTTTGTAGATTTTTGGAAGATTGGAAACCCCTTTCAATGAAGGTGTTGTTCGCTCATCTCTTCTTAGGGCTACATCAAGGGGAAACAAACCATAGAGATAGAACTTAGAAATACTTCATTCTATGAAGTTTCAAGAAGCTAGCACAAATGTGTTTCATTTAGAGTTCCAACTACATCTATCCATATAGGAGAAAACAGAGTGAAAACTGAAAATTGAAAATGTTAGTGCAAACGATGCTTCAACCTAGAATTACAAAACATGGGCAGCCAAGTGAGATTGTTGTAGTGAAGATTACCTGAACGTATTGTGAAGATTGGATGAAAAAATATATGCTGAGAATTCAGGAGACTCATGGTTTTTTTGAAGCTTGGAAGACATTTTCAATGAAAGTTTGTGCCCGAAAGACTCTGCGTAGGGCTTAATCAAGCGGAAACAAACCATAGAGATAGAACATGAAACTACTTCATTGTGTCAAGTTTCAAGAAGCTACCACAAAACGTGTTTGATTTAGAGTTCTAACTACACCTATCCGTATATGAGAAAACAGAGTGAAACGTGAAAATTGAAACTGTTACTGCAAACGAATGCTGCAACCAGGAAGAATGAAAGTTGGCAGCCAAGTGGGACTGTTGTAGTGATCACTAACTGAAAGTATCATGAAGATTGGATGAAAAAATATATGCTGATATTTCAGGAATTTAGTAGTTTTTTGGAAGATTGGAAACCCCTTTCAATGAAGGTGTTTTTCGCCCATCTCTGCTTAGGGCTACATCAAGAGGAAACAAACCATAGAGATAGAGCTTAGAACTACTTCATTCTGTGAAGTTTCAAGAAGCTAGCACAAACCGTGTTTGATTTAGAGTTCCAACTACATCTATCCATATAGGAGAAAACAGAGTGAATACTAACAATCAAAACTGTTAGTGCAAACGATGCTTCAACCTAGAATTACAAAACTTGGGCAGCCAAGTGAGATTGTTGTTGTGATGTTTACCTGAAAATATTGTGAAGATTGGATGAAAAAATATATGCTGAGAATTCAGGAGACACATGGTTTTTTGGAAGCTTGGAAGACCTTTTCCATGAAGGTGTGTGCCCACCAGTCTCTGCTTAGGGCTACATCAAGAGGAAACAAACCATAGAGATACCACTTAGAACTACTTCATTGTGTCAAGTTTCATGAAGCTAGCACAAACCGTGTTTGATTTAGAGTTCAAACTACATCTATCGATATAGGAGAAAACAGAGTGAAACGTGAAAATTGAAACTGTTACTGCAAACGAATGCTTCAACGTAGAAGAACGAAATTTGGGCAGCCAAGTGGGATTGTTGTAGTGATCACTACCTGAAAGTATCATGCATATTGGATGAAAAAATATATGCTGGGATTGAGGACTTTTGTAGTTTTTTGGAAGATTGGAAACCCCTTTCAATGAAGGTGTTTTTCGCCCATCTCTGCTTAGGGCTACATCAAGAGTAAACAAACCATAGAAACAGCACTTAGAACTACTTCATTCTGTGAAGTTTCAAGAAGCTAGCACAAACCGTGTTTGATTTAGAGTTCCAACTACATCTATCCATAAAGGAGAAAACAGAGTGAAACCTAAGAATCGAAAACATTAGTGCAAATGATGCTTCAACCTAGAATTACAAAACTTGGGCAGTCAAGTGAGATTGTTGTAGTGATGATTACCTGCAGGTATTGTGAAGATTGGATGAATAAATATATTCTGAGAATTCAGGAGACTCATGGTTTTTTGGAAGATTAGAAGACCTTTTCAATGAAAGTTTGTGCCCGCCACGCTCTGCTTAGGGCTTAATCAAGCGGAAACAAACCATAGAGATAGAACATGGAACTACTTCATTGTGTCAATTTTCAAAAAGCTAGCACAAACCGTGTTTGATTTAGAGTTCTAAGTACACCTATCCATAAATGAGAAAACAGAGGGAAACGTGAAAATTGAAACTGTTACTGCAAACGAATGCTTCAACCAAGAAGAACGAAAGTTGGGCACCCAAGGTGGATTATTGTAGTGATCACTACCTGAAAGTATTATGAAGATTGGATGAAAAAATATATGCTTATATTTCAGGACTTTAGTAGTTTTTTGGAAGATTGGAAACCCCTTTCAATGAAGGTGTTTTTCGCCCATCTCTGCTTAGGGCTACATCAAGAGGAAACAAACCATAGAGACAGCACTTAGAACTACTTCATTCTGTGAAGTTTCAAGAAGCTAGCACAAACTGTGTTTGATTTAGAGTTCCAACTACATCAATCCATAAAGGAGAAAACAGAGTGAAACCTAAAAATCGAAACTGTTAGTGCAAATGATGCTTCAACCTAGAATTACAAAACTTGGGCAGTCAAGTGAGATTGTTGTAGTGATGATTACCTGCAGGTATTGTGAAGATTGGATGAATAAATATATTCTGAGAATTCAGGAGACTCATGGATTTTTGGAAGCTTAGAAGACATTTTCAATGAAAGTTTGTTCCCGCCACGCTCTGCTTAGGGCTTAATCAAGTGGAAACAAACCATAGAGATAGAACATGGAACTAATTCATTGTGTCAAGTTTCAAGAAGCTAGCACAAACCGTGTTTGATTTAGAGTTCTAACTACACCTATCCATATATGAGAAAACAGAGAGAAACGTGAAAATTTAAACTGTTACTGCAAACGAATGCTTCAACCTAGAAGAATGAAAGTGGGGCAGCCAATTGGGATTGTTGTAGTGATCACTACCTGAAAGTATTATGAAGATTGGATGAAAAAATATATGCTGATATTTCAGGAATTTTTTAGTTTTTTGGAAGATTGGAAACCCCTTTCAATGAAGGTGTTTTTCGCCCGTCTCTGCTTAGGGCTACATCAAGAGGAAACAAACCATAGAGATAGAATTTAGAAATACTTCATTCTGTGAAGTTTCAAGAAGCTAGCACAAACTGTGTTTGATGTAGAGTTCCTACTACATCTATCCATATAGGAGAAAACAGAGTGAAACCTAACAATCGAAACTGTTAGTGCAAACGAATGCTTCAACCTAGAAGTACGAAACTTGGGCAGCCAAGTGAGATTGTTGTAGTGATGATTACCTGAAAGTATTGTCAAGATTGGATGAAAAAAAATATGCTGAGAATTCAGGAGACTCAGGTTTTTTTGGAAGCTTGGAAGACCTTTTCAATGAAGGTGTGTGCCCGCCAGTCTCTGCTTAGGGCTACATCAAGAGGAAACAAACCATAGAGATACCACTTAGAACTACTTCATTGTGTCAAGTTTCATGAAGCTAGCACAAACCGTGTTTGATTTAGAGTTCAAACTACACCTATCGATATAGGAGAAAACAGAGTGAAACCTGAAAATTGAAACTGTTACTGCAAACGAATGCTTCAACCTTGAAGAACCAAATTTGGGCAGCGAAGTAGGATTGTTGTAGTGATCATTACCTGAAAGTATCATGAATATTGGATGAAAAAATATATGCTGGGATTGAGGATTTTGTAGTTTTTTGGAAGATTGGAAACCCCTTTCAATGAAGGTGTTTTTCGCCCATCTCTGCTTAGGGCTACATCAAGAGGAAACAAACCATAGAGATAGCACTTAGAACTACTTCATTCTCTGAAGTTTCAAGAAGCTAGCACAAACCGTGTTTGATTTAGAGTTCCAACTACATCTATCCATAAAGGAGAAAACAGAGTGAAACTTAACAATCGAAACTGTTAGTGCAAATGATGCTTCAACCTAGAATTACAAAACTTGGGCAGCCAAGTGAGATTGTTGTAGTGATGATTACCTGAAAGTATTGTGAAGATTGGATGAAAAAATATATGCTGAGAATTCAGGAGACTCATGGTTTTTTGGAGCTTGGAAGACATTTTCAATGAAGGTGTGTGCCCGCCAGTCTCTGCTTAGTGCTGCATCAAGCGGAAACAAACCATAGAGATAGAACATGGAACTACTTCTTTCTGTCAAGTTTCGAGAAGCTAGCACAAACCGTGTTTGATTTAGAGTTCTAAGTACACCTATCCATATATGAGAAAACAGAGGGAAACGTGAAAAATGGAACTGTTACTGCAAACGAATGCTTCAACCTAGAAGAACGAAAGTTGGGCAGCCAAGGTGGATTGTTGTAGTGATCACTACCTGAAAGTATTATGAAGATTGGAAGAAAAAATATATGCTGATATTTCAGGACTTTAGTAGTTTTTTGGAAGATTGGAAACCCCTTTCAATGAAGGTGTTTTTCGCCCATCTCTCCCTAGGGCTACATCAAGAGGAAACACACCGTAGAGACAGAACTTAGAACTACTTCATTCTGTGAAGTTTCAAGAAGCTAGCACAAACCGTGTTTGATGTAGAGTTCCAACTACATCTATCCATATAGGAGAAAACAGAGTGAAACCTAACAATCGAAACTGTTAGTGCAAACGAATGCTTCAACCTAGAAGTACGAAACTTGGGCAGCCAAGTGAGATTGTTGTAGTGATGATTACCTGAATGTATTGTGAAGATTGGATGAAAAAATATATGCTGAGAATTCAGGAGACTCATGGTTTTTTGGATGCTTGGAAGACCTTTTCAATGAAGGTGTGTGCCCGCCAGTCTCTGCTTAGGGCTTAATCAAGCGGAAACAAACCATAGAGATAGAACATGGAACTACTTCATTGTGTCAAGTTTCAAGAAACTACCACAAACCGTGTTTGATTTAGAGTTCAAACTACACCTATCCATATAGGAGAAAAAAGAGTGAAAACTGAAAATTGAAACTGTTACTGCAAACGAATGATTCAACATACAAGAACGAAATTTGGGCAGCGATGTAGGATTGTTTTAGTGATCATTACCTGAAAGTATGATGAAGATTGGAAGAAAAAATATATGCTGAGATTTGAGGAGTTTCGTAGTTTTTTGGAAGATTGGAGACCCCTTTCAATGAAGGTGTTTTTCGCCCATCTCTGCTTAGGGCTACATCAAGAGGAAACAAACCATACAGATAGCACTTAGAACTACTTCATTGTGTCAAGTTTCATGAAGCTAGCACAAACCGTGTTTGATTTAGAGTTCAAACTACACCTATCCATATAGGAGAAAACAGAGTGAAACCTGAAAATTGAAACTGTTACTGCAAACGAATGCTTCAACCTAGAAGATCGAAATTTGGGCAGCCAAGTGGGATTGTTGTAGTGATCACTACCTGAAAGTATCATGAATATTGGATGAGAAAATATATGCTGGGATTTGAGGACTTTTGTAGTTTTTTGGAAGATTGGAAACCCCTTTCAATGAAAGTGTTTTTCGCCCATCTCTGCTTAGGGCTACATCAAGAGGAAACAAACCATAGAGATAGGACTTAGAACTACTTCATTCTGTGAAGTTTCAAGAAGCTAGCACAAACCATGTTTGATTTAGAGTTCCAACTACATCTATCCATATAGGAGAACACAGAGTGAAACCTAACAATCGAAACTGTTAGTGCAAACGTTGCTTCAACCTAGAATTACAAAACTTGGGCAGTCAAGTGAGATTGTTGTAGTGATGATTACCTGAAGGTATTGTGAAGATTGGATGAAAAAATATATTCTGAGAATTCAGGACACTCATGGTTTTGTGGAAGCTTGGAAGACCTTTTCAATGAATGTTTGTCCCCACCAGGCTCTGCTTAGGGCTTAATCAAGCGGAAACAAACCATAGAGATAGAACATGGAACTACTTCATTGTGTAAAGGTTCAAAAAGCTAGCAGAAACCGTGTTTGATTTAGAGTTCTAAGTACACCTATCCATATATGAGAAAACATAGGGAAACGTGAAAATTGAAACTGTTACTGCAAACGAATGATTCAACCTAGAAGAATGAAAGTTGGGCAGCCAAGGTGGATTGTTGTAGTGATCACTACCTGAAAGTATTATGAAGATTGGATGAAAAAATATATGCTGATATTTCAGAACTTTAGTAGTTTTTTGGAATATTGGAAACGCATTTCAATGAAGGTGTTTTTCGCCCATCTCTGCTTAGGGCTACATCAAGAGGAAACAAAACATAGAGATAGATCTTAGAACTACTTCATTCTGTGAAGTTTCAAGAAGCTAGCACAAACCGTGTTTGATGTAGAGTTCCAACTACATCTATCCATATAGGAGAAAACAGAGTGTAACCTAACAATCGAAACTGCTAGTGCAAACGAATGCTTCAACCTAGAAGTACGAAACTTGGGCAGCAAAGTGAGATTGTTGTAGTGATGATTACCTGAAAGTATTGTGACGATTGAATGAAAAAATATATGCTGAGAATTCAGGAGACTCATGGTTTTTTGGAAGCTTGGAAGACCTTTTCAATGAAGGTGTGCGCCCGCCAGTCTCTGCTTAGGGCTTAATCAAGTGGAAACAAACCATAGAGATAGAACATGGAACTATTTCATTGTTTCAAGTTTCAAGAAGCTACCACAAACCGTGTTTGATTTAGAGTTCAAACTACACCTATCCATATAGGGGAAAACAGAGAGAAAACTGAAAATTGAAACTGTTACTGGAAACGAATGATTCAACCTAGAAGAACGAAATTTGGGCAGCGAGGTAGGATTGTTGTAGTGATCATTACCTGAAAGTATCATGAAGATTGGAAGAAAAAATATATGCTGAGATTTGATGACTTTTGTATTTTTTTATAAGATTGGAAACCCCTTTCAATGAAGATGTTTTTCGCCCGTCTCTGCTTAGGGCTACATCAAGAGGAAACAAACCATAGAGATAGCACTTTGAACTACTTCATTCTGTGAAGTTTCAAGAAGCTAGCACAAACCGTGTTTGATTTAGAGTTCCAACTACATCTATCCATATAGGAGAAAACAGAGTGAAACCTAAAAATCGAAACTGTTAGTGCAAACGATGCTTCAAGTTAGAATTACAAAACTTGGGCAGTCAAGTGAGTTTGCTGTAGTGATGATTACCTGAAGGTATTGTGAAGATTGGATGAAAAAATATATTCTGAGAATTCAGGAGACTCATGGTTTTTTGGAAGCTTGGAAGACCTTTCCAATGAAGGTGTGTGCCAGCCAGTCTCTGCTTAGGGCTTAATCAAGCGGAAACAAACCATAGAGATAGAACATGGAACTACTTCATTGTGTCAAGTTCCATGAAGCTAGCACAAACCGTGTTTGATTTAGAGTTCAAACTACACCTATCCGTATAGGAGAAAACAGAATGAAACCTGAAAATTGAAACTGTTACTGCAAACGAATGCTTCAACCTAGAAGAACGAAATTTGGGCAGCCAAGTGGGATTGTTGTAGTGATCACTACCTGAAAGTATCATGAATATTGGTTGAAAAAATATATGCTGAGATTTCAGGAATTTTGTAGTTTATTGGAAGATTGGAAACCCCTTTCAATGAAGGTGTTTTTAGCCCGTCTCTGCTTAGGGCTACATCAAGAGGAAACAAACCATAGAGATAGCACTTAGAACTACTTCATTCTGTGAAGTTTCAATAAGCTAGCACAAACCGTGTTTGATGTAGAGTTCCAACTACATCTATCCATATAGGAGAAAACAGAGTGTAACCTAACAATCGAAACTGTTAGTGCAAACGAATGCTTCAACCTAGAAGTACGAAACTTTGGCAGCCAAGTGAGATTGTTGTAGTGATGATTACCTGAAAGTATTGTGAAGATTGGATGAAAAAATATATGCTGAGAATTCAGGAGACTCATGGTTTTTTGGAAGCTTGGAAGACCTTTTCAATGAAGGTGTGCGCCCGCCAGTCTCTGCTTAGGGCTTAATCAAGCGGAAACAAACCATAGAGATAGAACATGGAACTACTTCATTGTGTCAAGTTTCAAGAAGCTACCACAAACCGTGTTTGATTTAGAGTTCAAACTACACCTATCCATATAGGAGAAAATAGTGAAAACTGAAAATTGAAACTGTTACTGCAAACGAATGATTCAACCTAGAAGAATGAAATTTTGGCAGCGAAGTAGGATTGTTGTAGTGATCATTACCTGAAAGTATCATGAAGATTGGAAGAAAAAATATATGCTGAGATTTGAGGACTTTTGTAGTTTTTTGGAAGATTGGAAACCCCTTTCAATGAAGGTGTTTTTCGCCCCTCTCTGCTTAGGGCTACATCATGAGGAAACAAACCATAGAGATAGCACTTTGAACTACTTCATTCTGTGAAGTTTCAATAAGCTAGCACAAACCGTGTTTGATTTAGAGTTCCAACTACATCTATCCATATAAGAGAAAACAGAGTGAAACCTAACAATCGAAACTGTTAGTGCAAACGATGCTTCAACCTAGAATTACAAAACTTGGGCAGTCAAGTGAGATTGTTGTAGTTATGATTACTTGAAGGTATTGTGAAGATTGGATGAAAAAATATATTCTGAGAATTCAGCAGACTCATGGTTTTTTGGAAGCTTGGAAGACCTTTTCAATGAAAGTTTGTGCCCGCCAGGCTCTGCTTAGGGCTTAATCAAGTGGAAACAAACCATAGAGATAGAACATGGAACTACTTCATTGTGTCACGTTTCAAAAAGCTAGCACAAACCGTGTTTGATTTAGAGTTCTAAGTACACCTATCCATAAATGGGAAAACAGAGGGAAACGTGAAAATTGAAACTGTTACTGCAAACGAATGATTCAACCTAGAAGAACGAAAGTTGGGCAGCCAAGGTGGATTATTGTAGTGATCACTACCCGAAAGTACTATGAAGATTGGATGAAAAAATATATGCTGATATTTCAGGACTTTAGTGGTTTTTTGGAAGATTGGAAACCCCTTTCAATGAAGGTGTTTTTCGCCCATCTCTGCTTAGGGCTACATCAAGAGGAAACAAACCATAGAGATAGAACTTAGAACTACTTCATTCTGTGAAGTTTCAAGAAGCTAGAAAATACCGTGTTTGATGTAGAGTTCCAACTACATCTATCCATATAGGAGAAAACAGAGTGAAACCTAACAATCGAAACTGTTAGTGCAAACGAATGCTTCAACCTAGAAGTACGAAACTTGGGCAGCCAAGTGAGATTGTTGTAGTGATGATTACCTGAAAGTATTGTGAAGATTGGATTAAAAAATATATGCTGAGAATTCAGGAGACTCATGGTTTTTGGAAGCTTGGAAGACCTTTTCAATGAAAGTTTTTGTCCGCCAGGCTCTGCTTAGGGCTTAATCAAGCGGAAACAAACCATAGAGATAGAACATGGAACTACTTCATTGTGTCAAGTTTCAAAAAGCTAGCACAAACCATGTTTGATTTAGAGTTGTAAGTACACCTATCCATATATGAGAAAACAGATGGAAACGTGAAAAATTAAACTGTTACTGCAAACGAATGCGTCAACCTAGAAGAACGAAAGTTGGGCAGCCAAGGTGGATTGTTGTAGTGATCACTACCTAAAACTATTATGAAGATTGGATGAAAAAATATATGCTGATATTTCAGGACTTTAGTAGTTTTTTGGAAGATTGAAAACCCCTTTCAATGAAGGTGTTTTTCGCCCATCTCTCCTTAGGGCTACATCAAGAGGAAACAAACCGTAGAGATAGAACTTAGAACTACTTCATTCTGTGAAGTTTCAAGAAGCTAGCACAAACCGTGTTTGATGTAGAGTTCCAACTACATCTATCCATATAGGAGAAAACAGAGTGAAACCTAACAATCGAAACTGTTAGTGCAAACGAATGCTTCAACCTAGAAGTACGAAACTTGGGCAGCCAAGTGAGATTGTTGTAGTGATGATTACCTGAAAGTATTGTGAAGATTGGATGAAAAAATATATGCTGAGAATTCAGGAGACTCATGGTTTTTGGAAGCTTGGAAGACCTTTTGAATGAAAGTTTTTGCCCGCCAGGCTCTGCTTAGAGCTTAATCAAGCGGAAAGAAACCATAGAGATAGAACATGGAACTACTTCATTGTGTCAAGTTTCAAAAAGCTAGCACAAACCTTGTTTGATTTAGAGTTCAAACTACACCTATCCATATAGGAGAAAACAGAGTGAAAACTGAAAATTGAAACTGTTACTTCAAACGAATGCTTCAACCTAGAAGAACGAAAGTTGGGCAGCCAAGGTGGATTGCTGTAGTGATCATGCCTGAAAGTATTATGAAGATTGGATGAGAAAATATATGCTGGTATTTCAGGACTTTAGTAGTTTTTTGGAAGATTGGAAACCCCTTTCAATGAAGGTGTTTTTCGCCCATCTCTGCTTACGGCTACATCAAGAGGAAACAAACCATACAGATAGTACTTAGAACTACTTCATTGTGTCAAGTTTCATGAAGCTAGCACAAACCGTGTTTGATTTAGAGTTCAAACTACACCTATCCATATAGGAGAAAACAGAGTGAAACCTGAAAATTGAAACTGTTACTGCAAACGAATGCTTCAACCTAGAAGATCGAAATTTGGGCAGCCAAGTGGGATTGTTGTAGTGATCACTACCTGAAAGTATCATGAATATTGGATGAGAAAATATATGCTGGGATTTGAGGACTTTTGTAGTTTTTTGGAAGATTGGAAACCCCTTTCAATGAAAGTGTTTTTCGCCCATCTCTGCTTAGGGCTACATCAAGAGGAAACAAACCATAGAGATAGGACTTAGAACTACTTCATTCTGTGAAGTTTCAAGAAGCTAGCACAAACCATGTTTGATTTAGAGTTCCAACTACATCTATCCATATAGGAGAACACAGAGTGAAACCTAACAATCGAAACTGTTAGTGCAAACGTTGCTTCAACCTAGAATTACAAAACTTGGGCAGTCAAGTGAGATTGTTGTAGTGATGATTACCTGAAGGTATTGTGAAGATTGGATGAAAAAATATATTCTGAGAATTCAGGACACTCATGGTTTTGTGGAAGCTTGGAAGACCTTTTCAATGAATGTTTGTCCCCACCAGGCTCTGCTTAGGGCTTAATCAAGCGAAAACAAACCATAGAGATAGAACATGGAACTACTTCATTGTGTAAAGGTTCAAAAAGCTAGCAGAAACCGTGTTTGATTTAGAGTTCTAAGTACACCTATCCATATATGAGAAAACATAGGGAAACGTGAAAATTGAAACTGTTACTGCAAACGAATGATTCAACCTAGAAGAATGAAAGTTGGGCAGCCAAGGTGGATTGTTGTAGTGATCACTACCTGAAAGTATTATGAAGATTGGATGAAAAAATATATGCTGATATTTCAGAACTTTAGTAGTTTTTTGGAATATTGGAAACGCATTTCAATGAAGGTGTTTTTCGCCCATCTCTGCTTAGGGCTACATCAAGAGGAAACAAAACATAGAGATAGATCTTAGAACTACTTCATTCTGTGAAGTTTCAAGAAGCTAGCACAAACCGTGTTTGATGTAGAGTTCCAACTACATCTATCCATATAGGAGAAAACAGAGTGTAACCTAACAATCGAAACTGCTAGTGCAAACGAATGCTTCAACCTAGAAGTACGAAACTTGGGCAGCAAAGTGAGATTGTTGTAGTGATGATTACCTGAAAGTATTGTGACGATTGAATGAAAAAATATATGCTGAGAATTCAGGAGACTCATGGTTTTTTGGAAGCTTGGAAGACCTTTTCAATGAAGGTGTGCGCCCGCCAGTCTCTGCTTAGGGCTTAATCAAGTGGAAACAAACCATAGAGATAGAACATGGAACTATTTCATTGTTTCAAGTTTCAAGAAGCTACCACAAACCGTGTTTGATTTAGAGTTCAAACTACACCTATCCATATAGGGGAAAACAGAGAGAAAACTGAAAATTGAAACTGTTACTGCAAACGAATGATTCAACCTAGAAGAACGAAATTTGGGCAGCGAGGTAGGATTGTTGTAGTGATCATTACCTGAAAGTATCATGAAGATTGGAAGAAAAAATATATGCTGAGATTTGATGACTTTTGTATTTTTTTATAAGATTGGAAACCCCTTTCAATGAAGATGTTTTTCGCCCGTCTCTGCTTAGGGCTACATCAAGAGGAAACAAACCATAGAGATAGCACTTTGAACTACTTCATTCTGTGAAGTTTCAAGAAGCTAGCACAAACCGTGTTTGATTTAGAGTTCCAACTACATCTATCCATATAGGAGAAAACAGAGTGAAACCTAACAATCGAAACTGTTAGTGCAAACGATGCTTCAAGTTAGAATTACAAAACTTGGGCAGTCAAGTGAGTTTGCTGTAGTGATGATTACCTGAAGGTATTGTGAAGATTGGATGAAAAAATATATTCTGAGAATTCAGGAGACTCATGGTTTTTTGGAAGCTTGGAAGACCTTTCCAATGAAGGTGTGTGCCAGCCAGTCTCTGCTTAGGGCTTAATCAAGCGGAAACAAACCATAGAGATAGAACATGGAACTACTTCATTGTGTCAAGTTCCATGAAGCTAGCACAAACCGTGTTTGATTTAGAGTTCAAACTACACCTATCCGTATAGGAGAAAACAGAATGAAACCTGAAAATTGAAACTGTTACTGCAAACGAATGCTTCAACCTAGAAGAACGAAATTTGGGCAGCCAAGTGGGATTGTTGTAGTGATCACTACCTGAAAGTATCATGAATATTGGTTGAAAAAATATATGCTGAGATTTCAGGAATTTTGTAGTTTATTGGAAGATTGGAAACCCCTTTCAATGAAGGTGTTTTTAGCCCGTCTCTGCTTAGGGCTACATCAAGAGGAAACAAACCATAGAGATAGCACTTAGAACTACTTCATTCTGTGAAGTTTCAATAAGCTAGCACAAACCGTGTTTGATGTAGATTTCCAACTACATCTATCCATATAGGAGAAAACAGAGTGTAACCTAACAATCGAAACTGTTAGTGCAAACGAATGCTTCAACCTAGAAGTACGAAACTTTGGCAGCCAAGTGAGATTGTTGTAGTGATGATTACCTGAAAGTATTGTGAAGATTGGATGAAAAAATATATGCTGAGAATTCAGGAGACTCATGGTTTTTTGGAAGCTTGGAAGACCTTTTCAATGAAGGTGTGCGCCCGCCAGTCTCTGCTTAGGGCTTAATCAAGCGGAAACAAACCATAGAGATAGAACATGGAACTACTTCATTGTGTCAAGTTTCAAGAAGCTACCACAAACCGTGTTTGATTTAGAGTTCAAACTACACCTATCCATATAGGAGAAAATAGTGAAAACTGAAAATTGAAACTGTTACTGCAAACGAATGATTCAACCTAGAAGAATGAAATTTTGGCAGCGAAGTAGGATTGTTGTAGTGATCATTACCTGAAAGTATCATGAAGATTGGAAGAAAAAATATATGCTGAGATTTGAGGACTTTTGTAGTTTTTTGGAAGATTGGAAACCCCTTTCAATGAAGGTGTTTTTCGCCCCTCTCTGCTTAGGGCTACATCATGAGGAAACAAACCATAGAGATAGCACTTTGAACTACTTCATTCTGTGAAGTTTCAATAAGCTAGCACAAACCGTGTTTGATTTAGAGTTCCAACTACATCTATCCATATAAGAGAAAACAGAGTGAAACCTAGCAATCGAAACTGTTAGTGCAAACGATGCTTCAACCTAGAATTACAAAACTTGGGCGGTCAAGTGAGATTGTTGTAGTGATGATTACCTGAAGGTATTGTGAAGATTGGATGAAAAAATATATTCTGAGAATTTAGGAGACTCATGGTTTTTTGGAAGCTTGGAAGACCTTTTCAATGAAAGTTTGTGCCCGCCAGGCTCTCCTTAGGGCTTAATCAAGCGGAAACAAACCATAGAGATAGAACATGGAACTACTTCATTGTGTCAAGTTTCAAGAAGCTAGCACAAACCGTGTTAGATTTAGAGTTCTAACTACATCTGTCTATATGAGAAAACAGAGGGAAACTTGAAAATTGAAACTGTTATTGCAAACGAATGCTTCAACCTAGAAGAACGAAAGTTGGGTAGCCAAGTGGGATTGTTGTAGTGATCACTACCTGAAAGTATTATGAAGATTGGATGAAAAAATATATGCTGATATTTCAGGACTTTAGTAGTTTTTTGGAAGATTGGAAACGCCTTTCAATGAAGGTGTTTTTCGCCAATCTCTGCTTAGGGCTACATCAAGAGGAAACAAACCATAGAGATAGAACTTAGAACTACTTCATTCTGTGAAGTTTCAAGAAGCTAGCACAAACCGTGTTTGATGTAGAGTTCCACCTACATCTATCCATATAGGAGAAAACAGAGTGTAACCTAAGAATCGAAACTGTTAGTGCAAACGAATGCTTCAACCTAGAAGTACGAAACTTGGGCAGCCAAGTGAGATTGTTGTAGTGATGATTACCTGAAAGTATTGTGAAGATTGGATGAAAAAAAATATGCTGAGAATTCAGGAGACTCATGGTTTTTTGGAAGCTTGGAAGACCTTTTCAATGAAGGTGTGCACCCACCAGTCTCTGCTTAGGGCTTAATCAAGCGGAATCAAACCATAGAGATAGAACATGGAACTACTTCATTGTGTCAAGTTTCAAGAAACTACCACAAACCGTGTTTGATTTAGAGTTCAAACTACACCTATCCATATAGGAGAAAACAGAGTGAAAACTGAAAATTGAAACTGTTACTGCAAACGAATTATCCAACCTAGAAGAACGAAATTTGGGCAGCGAAGTAGGATTGTTGTAGTGATCATTACCTGAAAGTATCATGAAGATTGGAAGAAAAAATATATGCTGAGATTTGAGGACTTTTGTAGTTTTTTGGAAGATTGGAAACCCCTTTCAATGAAGGTGTTTTTCGCCCCTCTCTGCTTAGGGCTACATCAAGAGGAAACAAACCATAGAGATAGCACTTTGAACTACTTCATTCTGTGAAGTTTCAATAAGCTAGCACAAACCGTGTTTGATTTAGAGTTCCAACTACATCTATCCATATAGGAGAAAACAGAGTGAAACCTAACAATCGAAACTGTTAGTGCACACGATGCTTCAACCTAGAATTACAAAACTTGGGCAGTCAAGTGAGATTGTTGTAGTGATGATTACCTGAAGGTATTGTGAAGATTGGATGAAAAAAAATATGCTGAGAATTCAGGAGACTCATGGTTTTTTGGAAGCTTGGAAGACCTTTTCAATGAAAGTTTGTGCCCGCCAGGCTCTGCTTAGGGCTTAATCAAGCGGAAACAAACCATAGAGATAGAACATGGAACTACTTCATTGTGTCAAGTTTCAAGAAGCTAGCACAAACAGTGTTTGATTTAGAGTTCTAACTACATCAGTCCATATGAGAAAACAGAGGGAAACTTGAAAATTGAAACTGTTACTGCAAACGAATGCTTCAACCTAGAAGAACGAAAGTTGGATAGCCAAGTGGGATTGTTGTAGTGATCACTACCTGAAAGTATTATGAAGATTGGATGAAAAAATATATGCTGATATTTCAGGACTTTAGTAGTTTTTTGGAAGATTGGAAACGCCTTTCAATGAAGGTGTTTTTCGCCCATCTCTGCTTAGGGCTACATCAAGAGGAAACAAACCATAGAGATAGAACTTAGAACTACTTCATTCTGTGAAGTTTCAAAGAGCTAGCACAAACCGTGTTTGATGTAGAGTTCCACCTACATCTATCCATATAGGAGAAAACAGAGTGTAACCTAACAATCGAAACTGTTAGTGCAAACGAATGCTTCAACCTAGAAGTACGAAACTTTGGCAGCCAAGTGAGATTGTTGTAGTGATGATTACCTGAAAGTATTGTGAAGATTGGATGAAAAAATATATGCTGAGTATTCAGGAGACTCATGGTTTTTTGGAAGCTTGGAAGACCATTTCAATGAAGGTGTGCGCCCGCCAGTCTCTGCTTAGGGCTTAATCAAGCGGAAACAAACCATAGAGGTAGAACATGGAACTACTTCATTGTGTCAAGTTTCATGAAGCTACCACAAACCGTGTTTGATTTAGAGTTCAAACTACACCTATCCATATATGAGAAAACAGAGTGAAACTTGAAAATTGAAAGTGTTACTGCAAACGAATGCTTCAACCTAGAAGAACGAAAGTTGGGCAACCAAGTGGGACTTTTGTAGTGATCATTACCTGAAAGTATCATGAAGATTGGTTGAAAAAATATATGCTGAGATTTTAGGAATTTAGTAGTTTTTTGGAAGATTGGAAACCCCTTCAATGAAGGTGTTTTTCGCCCATCTCCGCTTAGGGCTACATCAAGAGGAAACAAACCATAGAGATAGAACTTAGAACTACTTCATTCTGTGAAGTTTCAAGAAGCTAGCACAAACCGTGTTTGATGTAGAGTTCTAAGTACATCTATCCATATATGAGAAAACAGAGTGAAAGGTGAAAATTGAAACTGTTACTGCAAACGAATGATTCAACCTAGAGAAACGAAATTTGGGCAGCGAAGTAGGATTGTTGTAATGATCATTACCTGAAAGTATCATGAAGATTGGAAGAAAAAATATATGCTGATATTTGAGGATTTTTGTAGTTTTTTGGAAGATTGGAAACCCCTTTCAATGAAGGTGTTTTTCGCCCGTCTCTGCTTAGGGCTACATCAAGAGGAAACAAACCATAGAGATAGCAATTAGAACTACTTCATTCTGTGAAGTTTCAAGAAGCTAGCACAAACCGTGTTTGATTTAGAGTTCCAACTACATCTATCCATATAGGAGAAAACAGAGTGAAACCTAAAAATCAAAACTGTTAGTGCAAACAATGCTTCAACCTAGAATTACAAAACTTGGGCAGTCAAGTGTGATTGTTGTAGTGATGATTACCTGAAGGTATTCTGAAGATTGGATGAAAAAATATATTCTGAGAATTCAGGAGACTCATGGTTTTTTTGTAAGCTTGGAAGACATTTTCAATGAAAGTTTGTCCCCGCCAGGCTCTGCTTAGCGCTTAATCAAGCAGAAACAAACCATAGAGATAGAACATGGAACTACTTCATTGTATCAAGTTTCAAGAAGCTAGCACAAACCGTGTTTGATATAGAGTTCTAACTACCCCTATCCATATATGAGAAAACAGAGTGAAACGTGAAAATTTAAACTGTTACTGCAAACGAATGCTTTAATCTAGAAGAACGAAAGTTGGGCAACCAAGTGGGATTGTTGTAGTGATCATTACCTGAAAGTATCATGAAGATTGGTTGAAAAAATATATGCTGAGATTTTAGGACTTTAGTAGTTTTTTGGAAGATTGGAAACCCCTTTCAATGAAGGTGTTTTTTGCCCATCTCTGCTTAGGGCTACATCAAGAGGAAACAAACCATAGAGATACAACTTAGAAATACTTCATTCTGTGAAGTTTCAAAAAGCTGGCACAAACCGTGTTTGATGTAGAGTTCCAACTACATCTATCCATATAGGAGAAAACAGAGTGAAACCTAACAATCGAAACTGTTAGTGCAAACGAATGCTTCAAAATAGGAGTACGGAACTTGGGCAGCCAAGTGAGATAGTTGTAGTGATGATTACCTGAAAGTATTGTGGAGATTGGATGAAAAAATATATGCTGAGTATTCAGGAGACTCATGGTTTTTTGGAAGCTTGGAAGACCTTTTCAATGAAGGTGTGTGCCCGCCAGTCTCTGCTTAGGGCTTAAACTAGGGAAACAAACCATAGAGATAGAACATAGAACTACTTCATTGTGTCAAGTTTCAAGAAGCAAACACAAACCGTGTTTGATTTAGAGTTCAAACTACACATATCCATATAGGAGAAAACAGAGTGAAAACTGAAAATTGAAACTGTTACTGCAAACGAATGATTCAACCTAGAAGAACGACATTTGGGCAGCGAAGTAGCATTGTTGTAGTGATCAATACCTGAAATTATCATGAAGATTGGAAGAAAAAATATATGCTGAGATTTGAGGACTTTCGTAGTTTTTTGGAAGATTGGAAACCCCTTTCAATGAAGGTGTTTTTCGCCCGTCTCTGCTTAGGGCTACATCAAGAGGAAACAAACGATAGAGACAGCACTTAGAACTACTTCATTCTGTGAAGTTTCAAAATGCTAGCACAAACCGTGTTTGATTTAGAGGTTCCAACTACATCTATCCATATAGGAGAAAACAGAGTGAAACCTAACATTCGAAACTGTTAGTGCAAACGATGCTTCAACCTAGCATTACAAAACTTGGGCAGTCAAGTGAGATTGTTGTAGTGATGATTACCTGAAGGTATTGTGAAGATTGGATGAAAAACTATATTCTGAGAATTCAGGAGACTCATGGTTTTTTGGAAGCTTGGAAGACCTTTTCAATGAAAGTTTGTGCCTGCCAGGCTCTGCTTAGGGCTATATCAAGCAAAAAAAACCATAGAGATAGAACATGGAACTACTTCATTGTGTCAAGTTTCAATAATCTAGCACAAACCGTGTTTGATTTAGAGTTCAAACTACACCTATCCATAGAGGAGAAAACAGAGTGAAACGTGAAAATTGAAACTGTTACTGCAAACGAATGCTTCAACCTAGACGAACGAAAGTTGGGCAACCAAGTGGGATTTTTGTAGTGATCATTACCTGAAAGTATCATGAAGATTGGTTGAAAAAATATATGCTGAGATTTTAGGACTTTAGTAGTTTTTTGGAAGATTGGAAACCCCTTTCAATGAAGGTGTTTTTTGCCCATCTCTGCTTAGGGCTACATCAAGAGGAAACAAACCAAAGAGATACAACTTAGAACTACTTCATTCTGTGAAGTTTCAAGAAGCTAGCACAAACCGTGTTTGAAGTAGAGTTCCAACTACATCTATCCATATAGGAGAAAACAGAGTGAAACCTAACAATCGAAACTGTTAGTGCAAACGATGCTTCAACCTAGAATTACAAAACTTGGGCAGTCCAGTGAGATTGTTGTAGTGATGATTACCTGAAGGTATTGTGAAGATTGGATGAAAAACTATATTTTGAGAATTCAGGAGACTCATGGTTTTTTGGAAGCTTGGAAGACCATTTCAACGAAAGTTTGTGCCCGCCAGGCTCTGCTTAGGGCTTAATCAAGCGGAAACAAAAAATAGAGATAGAACCTGGAACTACTTCATTGTGTCAAGTTTCAAGAAGCTAGCACAAACCGTGTTTGATTTAGAGTTCTAACTACACCTATCCATATATGAGAAAACAGAGGGAAACGTGAAAATTGAAACTGTTACTGCAAAAGAATGCTTCAACCTAGAAGAACGAAGGTTGGGCAGCCAAGTGGGATTGTTGTAGTGATCACTACCTGAAAGTATTATGAAGATTGGATGAAAAAATATATGCTGATATTTCAGGACTTTAGTATTTTTTGGAAGATTGGAAACCCCTTTCAATTAAGTTGTTTTTCACCCATCTCTGCTTAGGGCTACATCAAAAGGAAACAAACCATAGAGATAGAACTTAGAACTACTTCATTCTGTGAAGTTTCAAGAAGGTAGCACAAACCGTGTTTGATATAGATTTAAAACTACATCTATCCATATATGAGAAAACAGAGTGAAAACTGAAAATTGAAACTGTTACTGCAAACGAATGCTTCAACATAGAAGAAGGAAAGTTGGGCAACCAAGTGGGATTGTTGTAGTGATCATTACCTGAAAGTATCATGAAGATTGGTTCAAAAAATATATGCTGAGATTTTAGGACTTTAGTAGTTTTTTGGAAGATTTAAACCCCTTTCAATGAAGGTGATTTTCCCCCATCTCTGCTTAGGTCTACATCAAGAGGAAACAAACCATAGAGACACAACTTAGAACTACTTCATTCTGTGAAGTTTCAAGAAGCTAGCACAAACCGTGTTTGATGTAGAGTTCCAAATACATCTATCCATATAGGAGAAAACAGAGTGAAACCTAACAATCGAAACTGTTAGTGCGAACGAATGCTTCAACCTAGAAGTACGAAACTTGGGCAGCCTAGTGAGATTGTTGTAGTGATGATTACCTGAAAGTATTGTGAAGATTGGATGAAAAAATATATGCTGAGAATTCAGGAGACTCATGGTTTTTTGGAAGCTTGGAAGACCTTTTAAATGAATGTGTGTGCCCGCCAGTCTCTGCTTAGGGCTTAATCCATCGGAAACAAACCATAGAGATAGAACATGGAACTACTTCATTGTGTCAAGTTTCAAGAACCTACCACAAACCGTGTTTGATTGAGAGTTCAAACTACACCTATCCATATAGGAGAAAACAGAGTGAAAACTGAAAATTGAAACTGTTACTGCAAACGAATGATTCAACCTAGAAGAACGTAATTTGTGCAGCGAAGTAGGATTGTTGTAGTGATCATTACCTGAAAGTATCATGAAGATTGGAAGAAAAAATATATGCTGAGATTTGAGGACTTTTGTAGTTTTTTGGAAGATTGGAAACCCCTTTCAATGAAGGTGTTTTTCGCCCATCTCTGCTTAGGGCTACATCAAGAGGAAACAAACCTTAGATAGAGCACTTAGAACTACTTCATTCTGTGAAGTTTCAAGAAGCTAGCACAAACCGTGTTTGATTTAGATTTCAAACTACACCTATGCATATAGGAGAAAACAGAGTGAAAACTGAAAATTGAAACTGTTACTGCACACGAATGATTCAACCTAGAAGAACGAAATTTGGGTAGCGAAGTAGGATTGTTGTAGTGATCATTTCCTGAAAGTATCCTGAAGATTGGATGAAAAAATATATGCTGAGATTTGAGGAATTTTGTAGTTTTTTGGAAGATTGGAAACCCCTTTCAATGAAGGTGTTTTTCGCCCTTCTCTGCTTAGGGCTACATCAAGAGGAAACAAACCATAGAGATAGCACTTACAACTACTTCATTCTGTGAAGTTTCAGGAAGCTAGCACAAACCGTGTTTGATTTAGAGTTCCAACTACATCTATCCATAAAGGAGAAAACAGAGTGAAACCTAACAATCAAAACTGTTAGTGCAAACGATGCTTCAACCTAGAATAACAAAACTTGGGCAGTCAAGTCAGATTGTTGTAGTGATGATTACATGAAGGTATTGTGAAGATTGGATGAAAAAATATATTCTGAGAATTCAGGAGACTCATGTATTTTTGGAAGCTTGGAAGACCTTTTCAATGGAGGTGTGTGCCCTCCAGTCTCTGCTTAGTGCTCAATCAAGCGGAAACAAACCATAGAGATAGAACATGGAACTACTTCATTGTGTCAAGTTTCAAGAAGCTACCACAACCCGTGTTTGTTTTAGAGTTCAAACTACACCTATCCATATAGGAGAAAACAGAGTGAAAACTGAAAATTGAAACTGTTACTGCAAACGAATGCTTCAACCTAGAAGAATGAATGTTGGGCAACCAAGTGGGATTGTTGTAGTGATCATTACCTGAAAGTATCATGAAGGTTGGTGGAAAAAATATATGATGAGATTTCAGGACTTTTGTAGTTTTTTGGAAGATTGGAAACCCCTTTCAATAAAGGTGTTTTTAGCCCATCTCTGCTTAGGGCTATATCAAGAGGAAACAAACCATAGAGATAGCACTTAGAACTACTTCATTCGGTGACGTTTCAAGAACCTAGCACAAACCGTGTTTGATTTAGATTTCAAACTACACCTATGCATATAGGAGAAACCAGAGTGAAAACTGAAAATTGAAACTGTTACTGCAAACGAATGATTCAACCTAGAAGAACGAAATTTGGGCAGCGAAGTAGGATTTTTGTAGTGATCATTACCTGAAAGTATCATGAAGATTGGAAGAAAAAATATATGCTGAGATTTGAGGACTTTTGTAGTTTTTTGGAAGATTGGAAACCCCTTTCAATGAAGATGTTTTTCGCCCATCTCTGCTTAGGGCTACATCAAGAGGAAACAAACCATAGAGATAGCACTTAGAACTACTTCATTGTGTCAAGTTTCATGAAGCTAGCACAAACCGTGTTTGATTAGATTTCAAACTATACCTATCTATATAGGAGAAAACAGAGTGAAACCTGAAAATTGAAACTGTTACTGCAAACGAATGCTTCAACCTAGAAAACAAAATTTGGGCAGCCAAGTGGGATTGTTGTAGTGATCACTACCTGAAAGTATCATGAATATTGGATGAAAAAATATATGTTGGACTTGAGGCCTTTTGTAGTTTTTTCGAAGATTGGAAACCCCTTTCAATGAAGGTGTTTTTCGCCCATCTCTGCTTAAGTCTACATCAGGAGGAAACAAACCATAGAGACAGTACTTAGAACTACTTCATTCTGTGAAGTTTCAAGAAGCTAGCACAAACCTTGTTTGATGTAGAGTTCCAACTACATCTATCCATATAGGAGAAAACAGAGTGAAACCTAACAATTGAAACTGTTAGTGCAAACGAATGCTTCAACCTAGAATTACGAAACTTGGGCAGCCAAGTGAGATTGTTGTAGTGATGATTACCTGAAAGTACTGTGAAGATTGGATGAAAAAATACATGCTGAGAATTCAGGAAACTCATGGTTTTTTGGAAGCTTGGAAGACCTTTTCAATGAAGGTGTGTGCCCGCCAGTCTCTGCTTAGGGCTTAATCAAGCGGAAACAAACCATAGAGATAGAACATGGAACTACTTCTTTGTGTCACGTTTCAAGAAGCTAGCACAAACCGTGTTTGATTTAGAGTTCCAACTGCATCTATCCATATGGGAGAAAACAGAGTGAAACCTAACAATCGAAACTGTTAGTGCAAACGATGCTTCAACCTAGAATTACAAAACTTGGGCAGTCAAGTGAGATTGCTGTAGTGATGATTACCTGAAGGTATTGTGAAGATTGGATGAAAAAATATATTCTGAGAATTCAGGAGACTCATGGTTTTTTGGAAGCTTGGAAGACCTTTTCAATGAAAGTTTGTGCCCGCCAGGATCTGCTTAGGGCTTAATAAGCGGAAACAAACCATAGAGATAGAACATGGAACTACTTCATTGTGTCAAGATTCAAGAATCTAGCACAAACCGTCTTTGATTTAGATTTCAAACAACACCTATGCATATAGTAGAAAACAGAGTGAAAACTGAAAATTGAAACTGTTACTGCAAACGAATGATTCAACCTAGAAGAACGAAATTTGGGTAGGATTGTTGTAGTGATCATTACCTCAAAGTATCATGAAGATTGGTTGAAAAAATATATGCTGAGATTTCAGGACTTTTGTAGTTTTTTTGAAGATTGTAAACCCCTTTCAATGAAGGTGTTTTTAGCCCATCTCTACTTAGGGCTACATCAAGAGGAAACAAACCATAGAGATACCACTTAGAACTACTTCATTCTGTGAAGTTTCAAGAAGCTAGCACAAACCGTGTTTAATTTAGATTTCAAACTACACCTATGCATGTAGGAGAAACCAGAGTGAAAACTGAAAATTGAAACTGTTAATGCAAACGAATGATTCAACCTAGAAGAACTAAATTTGGGTAACGAAGTAGGATTGTTGTAGTGATCATTACCTGAAAGTATCATGAAGATAGGATGAAATAATATATGCTGAGATTTGAGGACTTTTGTAGTTTTTTGGAAGATTGGAAACCCCTTTCAATGAAGGTGTTTTTCGCCCATCTCTGCTTAGGGCTACATCAAGAGGAAACAAACCATAGAGATTGCACTTAGAACTACTTCATTCTGTGAAGTTTCAAGAAGCTAGCACAAACCGTGTTTGATTTAGAGTTCCAACTACATCTATCCATATAGGAGAAAACAGAGAGAAACCTAACAATCGAAACTGTTAGTGCAAACGATGCTTCAACCTAGAATTACAAAACTTGGGCAGTCAAGTGAGATTGTTTTAGTGATGATTACCTGAAGGTATTGTGAAGATTGGATGAAAAAATATATTCTGAGAATTAAGTAGACTCATGGTTTTTTGGAAGCATGGAAGACCTTTTCAATGAAAGTTTGTGCCCGCCAGGCTCTGCTTAGGGCTTAATCAAGCGGATACAAACCATAGAGATAGAACATGGAACTACTGCATTGTGTCAATTTTCAAGAAGCTAGCACAAACCGTGTTTGATTTAGAGTTCTAACTACACCTATCCATATATGAGAAAACAGAGTGAAACGTGAAAATTGAAAGTGTTACTGCTAAGGAATGATTCAAACTAGAAGAACGAAATTTGGGTAGTGAAGTTGGATTGTTGTAGTGATCATTACCTGAAAGTATCATGAAGATTGGATGAAAAAATATATGCTGAGATTTGAGGACTTTTGTAGTTTTTTGGAAGATTGGAAACCCTTTCAATGAAGGTGTTTTTCGCCCATCTCTGCTTAGGGCTACATCAAGAGGAGACAAACCATAGAGATAGCACTTAGAACTATTTCATTCTTTGAAGTTTCAAGAAGCTAACACAATCCGTGTTTGATTTAGATTTCAAAATACACCTATGCATATAGGAGAAAACAGAGTGAAAACTGAAAATTGAAACTGTTACTGCAAACGAATGATTGAACCTAGAAGAACGAAATTTGAGTAGCGAAGTTGGATTGGTGTAGTGATCATTACCTGAAAGTATCATGAAGATTGGATGAAAAAATATATGCTGAGATTTGAGGACTTTTGTAGTTTTTTGGATGATTGGAAACCCCTTTCAATGAATGTGTTTATCGCCCGACTCTGCTTAGGGCTACATCAAGAGGAAACAAACCATAGAGATACAACTTAGAACTACTTCATTCTGTGAAGTTTCAAGAAGCTAGCACAAACCTTGTTTGATTTAGAGTTCCAACTACATCTATCCATATAGGAGAAAACAGAGTGAAACCTAAAAATCGAAACTGTTAGTGCAAACGAATGCTTCAACGTAGAAGTACGAAACTTGGGCAGCCAAGTGAGATTGTTGTAGTCATGATTACCTGAAAGTATTGTGAAGATTGGATGAAAAAATATATGCTGAGAATTCAGGAGACGCATGGTTTTTTGGAAGCTTGCAAGGCCTTTTTAATGAAGGTGTGTGCCCGCCAGTCTCTGCTTAGGGCTTAATCAAGCGGAAACAAACCATAGAGAGAGAACATGGAACTACTTCATTGTGTCAAGTTTCAAGGGGCTAGCAAAAACCGTGTTTGATTTAGAGTTCTAACTACACATATCCGTATATGAGAAAACAGAGTGAAACGTGAAAATTGAAACTGTTACTGCAAACGAGTGCTTCAACCTAGAAGAACGAAAGTTGGGCAACCAAGTGGGATTCTTGTAGTGATCATTACCTGAAAGTATCATGAAGATTGGTTGAAAAAATATATGCTGAGATTTTAGAACTTTAGTAGTTTTTTGGAAGATTGGAAACCCCTTTCAATGAAGGTGTTTTTCGCCCATCTCTGCTTAGTGCTACATCAAGAGGAAACAAACCATAGAGATAGCACTTAGAACTACTTCATTCTGTGAAGTTTCCAGAAGCTAGCACAAACCGTGTTTGATTTAGATTTCAAACTACACCTATGCATATAGGAGAAAACAGAGTGAAAACTGAAAATTGAAACTGTTACTGCAAACGAATTCTTCAACCTAGAAGAACGAAATTTGGGCAGACAAGTGGGATTGTTGTAGTGATCACTACCTGAAAGTATCATGAATATTGGATGAAAAAATATATGCTGTGATTTGAGAAATTTTGTAGTTTTTTGGAAGTTTGGAGACCCCTTTCAATGAAAGTGTTTTTCGCCCGTCTCTGCTTAGGGCTACATCAAGAGGAAACAAACCATAGAGATAGCACTTAGAACTACTTCATTCTGTGAAGTTTCAAAAAGCTAGCACAAACCGTGTTTGATTTAGAGTTCCAACTACATCTATCCATATAGGAGAAAACAGAGTGAAACCTAACAATCGAAACTGTTAGTGCAAACGATGCTTCAACCTAGAATTACAAAACTGAGGCAGGCAAGTGAGATTGTTGTAGTGATGATTACCTGAAGGTATTGTGAAGATTGGGTGAAAAAATATATTCTGAGTATTCAGGAGACTCATGGTTTTTTGGAAGCTTGGAAGACCTTTTCAATGAATGTTTGTGCCCGCCAGGCTCTGCTTAGGGCTTAATAAGCAGAAACAAACCATAGAGATAGAACATGGAACTACTTCATTGTGTCAAGATTCAAGAAGCTAGCACAAACCGTGTTTGATTTAATGTTCTACCTGCACCTATCCATATATGAGAAAACAGAGGGAAATGTGAAAATTTAAACTGTTACTGCAAACGAATGCTTTAATCTAGAAGAACGATAGTTGGGCAGCCAATTGGGATTGTTGTAGTGATCACTACCTGAAAGTATTATGAAGATTGGATGAAAAAATATATGCTGATATTTCAGGACTTTAGTAGTTTTTTGGAAGATTGGCAACCCCTTTCAATGAAGGTGTTTTTCGCTCATCTCTGCTTAGGGCTACACCAAGAGGAAACAAACCATAGAGATAGAACTTAGAACTACTTCATTCTGTGAAGTTTCAAGAAGCTAGCACAAACCGTGTTTGATTTACAGTTCCAACTACATCTATCTGTATAGGAGAAAACAGAGTGATACCTAACAATAAAAAATTGTTAGTGCAAACGAATGCTTCAACCTAGAAGAACGAAACTTGGGCAGCCAAGTGAGATTATTGTAGTGATGATTACCTGAAAGTATTGTGAAGACTGGGTGAAAAAATATATGCTGAGAATTCAGGAAACTCCTGGTATTTTGGGAGCTTGGAGGACCTTTTTAATGAAGGTGTCTGCCCTCCAGTGTCTGCTTAGGGCTTAATCAAGCGGAAACAAACCATAGAGATAGAACATGGAACTACTTCATTCTGTGAAGTTTCAAGAAACTAGCACAAACCGTGTTTGATTAAGAGTTCTAACTACACCTATCCATATATGAGAAAACAGAGTGAAACGTGAAAATTGAAACTGTTACTGCAAAGGAATGATTCAACCTAGAAGAATGAAAATTGGGTAGCGAAGTAGGATTGTTGTAGTGATCATTACCTGAAAGTATCATGAAGATTGGATGAAAAAATATATGCTGAGATATGAGGATTTTTGTAGTTTTTTGGAAGATTGGAAACCCCTATCAATGAAGGTGTTTTTCGCCCATCTCTGCTTAGGGCTACATCAAGAGGAGACAAACCATAGAGATAGCACTTAGAACTATTTCATTCTGTGAAGTTTCAAGAAGCTAGCACAAACCGTGTTTGATTTAGATTTCAAACTACACCTATGCATATAGGAGAAAACAGAGTGAAAACTGAATATTGAAACTGTTACTGCAAACGAATGATTGAACCTAGAAGTACGAAATTTGGGTAGCGAAGTTGGATTGGTGTAGTGATGATTACCTGAAAGTATCATGAAGATTGGATGAAAAAATATATGCTGAGATTTGAGGACTTTTGTAGTTTTTTCAATGATTGGAAACCCATTTCAATGAAGGTGTTTTTCAAACGTCTCTGCTTAGGGCTACATCAAGAGGAAACAAACCATAGAGATAGAACTTAGAACTACTTCATTCTGTGAAGTTTCATGAAGCCAGCACAAACCGTGTATGATTTAGAGTTCCAACTACATCTATCCATATAGGAAAAAACATAGTGAAACCTAACAATCGAAACTGTTAGTGCAAACGATGCTTGAACCTAGAATTACAAAACTTGGGCAGTCAAGTGAGATTGTTGTAGTGATGATTACCTGAAGGTATTGTGAAGATTGGATGAAAAAATATATTCTGAGAATTCAGGAGACTCATGTTTTTTTGGAAGCTTGGAAGACCTTTTCAATGAAAGTTTGTGCCCACCAGGCTCTGCTTAGCGATTAATCAAGTGGAAACAAACCATAGAGATAGAACATGGAACTACTTCATTGTGTCAAGTTTCAAGAAGCTAGCACAAACCTTGTTTGATTTAGAGTTCTAACCTCACCTATCCATATATGAGAAAGCAGAGTGAAACGTGAAAATTGAAACTGTTACTGCAAACGAATGCTTCAACCTAGAAGAAAGAAAATTGGGCAGCCAAGTGGGATTGTTGTAGTGATCATTACCTGAAAATATCATGAAGATTGGATGAAAAAATATATGCTGAGATTTGAGGACTTTTGTAGTTTTTTGGAAGATTGGGAACCCCTTTCAATGAAGGTGTTTTTCGTCCATCTCTGCTTAGGGCTACATCAAAAGGAAACAAACCATAGAGATAGCACTTAGAACTACTTCATTCTGTGAAGATTCAAGAAGCTAGCAAAAACCGTGTTTGATTTAGATTTCAAACTACACCTATGCATATAGGAGAAAACAGAGTGAAAACTGAAAATTGAAACTGTTACTGCAAAAGAATGATTCAACATAGAAGTACGAAACTTGGGCACCCAAGTGAGATTGTTGTAGTGATGATTACCTGAAAGTATTGTGAAGATTGGATGAAAAAATATATGCTGAGAATTCAGAAGACTCATGGTTTTTTGGAACCTTGAAAGACCTTTTCAATGAAGGTGTGTGCCCGCCAGTCTCTGCTTAGGGCTTAATCAAGCGGAAACAAACCATAGAGATAGAACATGGAACTACTTCATTGTGTCAAGTTTCAAGAAGCTAGCACAAACCGTGTTTGATTTAGAGTTCAAACTACACCTATGCATATAGGAGAAAACAGAGTGAAAACTGAAAATTGAAACTGTTACTGCAAACGAATGCTTCAACCTCGAAGAACAAAATTTGGGCAGCCAAGTGGGATTGTTGTAGAGATCATTACCTGAAAGTATCATGAAGATTGGATGAAAAAATATATGCTGAGATTTGAGGACTTTTGTAGTTTTTTGGAAGATTGGAAACCCCTTTCAATGAAGGTGTTTTTCGCCCATCTCTGCTTAGGGCTACATCAAGAGGAGACAAACCATAGAGATAGCACTTAGAACTATTTCATTCTGTGAAGTTTCAAGAAGCTAGCACAAACCGTGTTTGATTTAGATTTCAAACTACACCTATGCATATAGGAGAAAACAGAGTGAAAACTGAATATTGAAACTGTTACTGCAAACGAATGATTGAACCTAGAAGTACGAAATTTGGGTAGCGAAGTTGGATTGGTGTAGTGATGATTACCTGAAAGTATCATGAAGATTGGATGAAAAAATATATGCTGAGATTTGAGGACTTTTGTAGTTTTTTGGATGATTGGAAACCCATTTCAATGAAGGTGTTTTTCAAACGTCTCTGCTTAGGGCTACATCAAGAGGAAACAAACCATAGAGATAGAACTTAGAACTACTTCATTCTGTGAAGTTTCATGAAGCCAGCACAAACCGTGTATGATTTAGAGTTCCAACTACATCTATCCATATAGGAAAAAACATAGTGAAACCTAACAATCGAAACTGTTAGTGCAAACGATGCTTGAACCTAGAATTACAAAACTTGGGCAGTCAAGTGAGATTGTTGTAGTGATGATTACCTGAAGGTATTGTGAAGATTGGATGAAAAAATATATTCTGAGAATTCAGGAGACTCATGTTTTTTTGGAAGCTTGGAAGACCTTTTCAATGAAAGTTTGTGCCCACCAGGCTCTGCTTAGCGATTAATCAAGTGGAAACAAACCATAGAGATAGAACATGGAACTACTTCATTGTGTCAAGTTTCAAGAAGCTAGCACAAACCTTGTTTGATTTAGAGTTCTAACCTCACCTATCCATATATGAGAAAGCAGAGTGAAACGTGAAAATTGAAACTGTTACTGCAAACGAATGCTTCAACCTAGAAGAAAGAAAATTGGGCAGCCAAGTGGGATTGTTGTAGTGATCATTACCTGAAAATATCATGAAGATTGGATGAAAAAATATATGCTGAGATTTGAGGACTTTTGTAGTTTTTTGGAAGATTGGGAACCCCTTTCAATGAAGGTGTTTTTCGTCCATCTCTGCTTAGGGCTACATCAAAAGGAAACAAACCATAGAGATAGCACTTAGAACTACTTCATTCTGTGAAGATTCAAGAAGCTAGCAAAAACCGTGTTTGATTTAGATTTCAAACTACACCTATGCATATAGGAGAAAACAGAGTGAAAACTGAAAATTGAAACTGTTACTGCAAAAGAATGATTCAACATAGAAGTACGAAACTTGGGCACCCAAGTGAGATTGTTGTAGTGATGATTACCTGAAAGTATTGTGAAGATTGGATGAAAAAATATATGCTGAGAATTCAGAAGACTCATGGTTTTTTGGACCTTGAAAGACCTTTTCAATGAAGGTGTGTGCCCGCCAGTCTCTGCTTAGGGCTTAATCAAGCGGAAACAAACCATAGAGATAGAACATGGAACTACTTCATTGTGTCAAGTTTCAAGAAGCTAGCACAAACCGTGTTTGATTTAGAGTTCAAACTACACCTATGCATATAGGAGAAAACAGAGTGAAAACTGAAAATTGAAACTGTTACTGCAAACGAATGCTTCAACCTCGAAGAACAAAATTTGGGCAGCCAAGTGGGATTGTTGTAGAGATCATTACCTGAAAGTATCATGAAGATTGGATGAAAAAATATATGCTGAGATTTGAGGACTTTTGTAGTTTTTTGGAAGATTGGAAACCCCTTTCAATGAAGGTGTTTTTCGCCCATCTCTGCTTAGGGCTACATCAAGAGGAGACAAACCATAGAGATAGCACTTAGAACTATTTCATTCTGTGAAGTTTCAAGAAGCTAGCACAAACCGTGTTTGATTTAGATTTCAAACTACACCTATGCATATAGGAGAAAACAGAGTGAAAACTGAATATTGAAACTGTTACTGCAAACGAATGATTGAACCTAGAAGTACGAAATTTGGGTAGCGAAGTTGGATTGGTGTAGTGATGATTACCTGAAAGTATCATGAAGATTGGATGAAAAAATATATGCTGAGATTTGAGGACTTTTGTAGTTTTTTGGATGATTGGAAACCCATTTCAATGAAGGTGTTTTTCAAACGTCTCTGCTTAGGGCTACATCAAGAGGAAACAAACCATAGAGATAGAACTTAGAACTACTTCATTCTGTGAAGTTTCATGAAGCCAGCACAAACCGTGTATGATTTAGAGTTCCAACTACATCTATCCATATAGGAAAAAACATAGTGAAACCTAACAATCGAAACTGTTAGTGCAAACGATGCTTGAACCTAGAATTACAAAACTTGGGCAGTCAAGTGAGATTGTTGTAGTGATGATTACCTGAAGGTATTGTGAAGATTGGATGAAAAAATATATTCTGAGAATTCAGGAGACTCATGTTTTTTTGGAAGCTTGGAAGACCTTTTCAATGAAAGTTTGTGCCCACCAGGCTCTGCTTAGCGATTAATCAAGTGGAAACAAACCATAGAGATAGAACATGGAACTACTTCATTGTGTCAAGTTTCAAGAAGCTAGCACAAACCTTGTTTGATTTAGAGTTCTAACCTCACCTATCCATATATGAGAAAGCAGAGTGAAACGTGAAAATTGAAACTGTTACTGCAAACGAATGCTTCAACCTAGAAGAAAGAAAATTGGGCAGCCAAGTGGGATTGTTGTAGTTATCATTACCTGAAAATATCATGAAGATTGGATGAAAAAATATATGCTGAGATTTGAGGACTTTTGTAGTTTTTTGGAAGATTGGGAACCCCTTTCAATGAAGGTGTTTTTCGTCCATCTCTGCTTAGGGCTACATCAAAAGGAAACAAACCATAGAGATAGCACTTAGAACTACTTCATTCTGTGAAGATTCAAGAAGCTAGCAAAAACCGTGTTTGATTTAGATTTCAAACTACACCTATGCATATAGGAGAAAACAGAGTGAAAACTGAAAATTGAAACTGTTACTGCAAAAGAATGATTCAACATAGAAGTACGAAACTTGGGCACCCAAGTGAGATTGTTGTAGTGATGATTACCTGAAAGTATTGTGAAGATTGGATGAAAAAATATATGCTGAGAATTCAGAAGACTCATGGTTTTTTGGAACCTTGAAAGACCTTTTCAATGAAGGTGTGTGCCCGCCAGTCTCTGCTTAGGGCTTAATCAAGCGGAAACAAACCATAGAGATAGAACATGGAACTACTTCATTGTGTCAAGTTTCAAGAAGCTAGCACAAACCGTGTTTGATTTTGAGTTCAAACTACACCTATGCATATAGGAGAAAACAGAGTGAAAACTGAAAATTGAAACTGTTACTGCAAACGAATGCTTCAACCTCGAAGAACAAAATTTGGGCAGCCAAGTGGGATTGTTGTAGAGATCATTACCTGAAAGTATCATGAAGATTGGATGAAAAAATATATGCTGAGATTTGAGGACTTTTGTAGTTTTTTGGAAGATTGGAAACCCCTTTCAATGAAGGTGTTTTTCGCCCATCTCTGCTTAGGGCTACATCAAGAGGAAAAAAACCATAGAGACAGCACTTAGAACTACTTCATTCTGTGAAGTTTCAAGAAGCTAACACAAACCGTGTTTGATTTAGATTTAAAACTACAACTATGCATATAGGAGAAAACAGAGTGAAAACTGAATATTTAAACTGTTACTGCAAACGAATGATTCAACCTAGAAGAACGAAATTTGGGTAGCGAAGTAGGATTATTGTAGTGATCATTACCTGAAAGTATCATGAAGATTGGATGAAAAAATATATGCTGAGATTTGAGGACTTTTGTAGTTTTTTGGAAGATTGGAAACCCCTTTCAATGAGGTGTTTTTAGCCCATCTCTGCTTAGGGCTACATCAAGAGGAAACAAACCATAGAGATAGAACTTAGAACTACGTCATTCTGTGAAGTTTCAAGAAGCTAGCACAAACCGTGTTTGATGTAGAGTTCCAACTACATCTATCCATATAGGAGAAAACAGAGTGAAACCTAACAATCGAAACTGTTAGTGCAAATGATGCTTCAACCTAGAATTACAAAACTTGGGCAGTCAAGTGAGATTGTTGTAGTGATGATTGCCTGAAGGTATTGTGAAGATTGGATGAAAAAATATATTCTGAGAATTCAGGAGACTCATGGTTTTTTGGAAGCTTGGAAGACCTTTTCAATGAAAGTTTGTGCCCGCCATGGTCTGCTTAGGCCTTAATCAAGCGGACACAAACCGTAGAGATAGAAAATGGAACTACTTTATTGTGTCAAGTTTCAAGAAGCTAGCACAAACCGTGTTTGATTTAGAGTTCTAACAACACCGATCCTTATATGAGAAAACAGAGTGAAACGTAAAAATTGAAACTGTTACTGCAAACGAATGCTTCAACCTAGAAGTACGAAACTTGGGCAACCAAGTGGGATTGTTGTATTGATCATTACCTGAAAGTATCATGAAGATTGGATAAAAAAATATATGCTGAGATTTCAGGACTTTAGTAGTTTTTTGGAAGATTGGAAACCCCTTTAAATGAAGGTGTTTTTAGCCCATCTCTGCTTAGGGCTACATCAAGAGGAAACAAACCATAGAGATAGCACTTAGAACTACTTCATTCTGTGAAGTTTCAAGAAGCTAGCACAAACCGTGTTTCATTTAGAGTTCCAACTACATCTATCCATATAGGAGAAAACAGAGTGAAACCTAACAATCGAAACTGTTAGTGCAAACGATGCTTCAACCTAGAATTACAAAACTTGGGCAGTCAAGTGAGATTGTTGTAGTGATGATTACCTGAAGGTATTGTGAAGATTGGATGAAAAAATATATGCTGAGAATTCAGGAGACTCATTTATTTTGGAAGCTTGGAAGACCTTTTCAATGAAGGTGTGTGCCCGAAAGTCTCTGCTTAAGGCTTAATCAAGCGGAAACAACCATAGAGATAGAACAGGGAACTACTCCATTGTGTCAAGTTTCAGGAAGCTAGCACAAACCGTGTTTGATTTAGAGTTGTAACTACACCTATCCATATATGACAAAACAGAGTGAAACGTGAAAATTGAAACTGTTACTGCAAACGATTGCTTCAACCTAGAAAAACGAAAGTTGGGCAGCCAAGTGTGATTGTTGTAGTGATCACTACCTGAAAGTATCATGAAGATTGGATGAAAAAATATATGGTGATATTTCAGGACTTTAGTAGTTTTTTGGAAGATTGGAAACACCTTTCAATGAAGGTGTTTTTAGCACATCTCTGCTTAGGGCTACATCAAGAGGAAACAAACGATAGAGATACAACTTAGAAATACTTCATTCTGTGAAGTTTCAAGAAGCTAGCACAAACCGTGTTTGATGTGGAGTTCCAACTACATCTATCCATATAGGACAAAACAGAGTGAAACCTAACAATCGAAACTGTTATTGCAAATGAATGCTTCAACCTAGAAGTACGAAACTTGGGAAGCCAAGTGAGAGCGTTGTAGTGATGATTACCTGAAAGTATTGTGAAGATTGGATGAAAAAATATATTCTGAGAATTCAGGAGACTCATGGTTTTTTGTAAGCTTGGAGGATATTTTCAATGAAGGTGTGTGCCCGCCAGTGTCTCCTTAGGGCTTAATCAAGCGGAAACATACCATAGAGAGAGAACATGGAACTACTTCATTGTGTCAAGTTTCAAGAGGCTAGCACAAACCGTGTTTGATTTAGAGTTCAAACTACACCTATCCATATAGGAGAAAACAGAGTGAAACCTGAAAATTGAAACTGTTACTGCAAACGAATGCTTCAACCTAGAAGAACGAAATTTGGGCAGCCAAGTGGGATTGTTGTAGAGATCATTACCTGAAAGTATCATGAAGATTGGATGAAAAAATGTATGCTGAGATTTTAGGACTTTAGTAGTTTTTTGGAAGATTGGAAACCCTTTTCAATGAAGGTGTTTTTCCCCATCTCTGCTTAGGGCTACATCAAGAGGAAACAAACCATAGAGATAGCACTTAGAACTACTTCATTCTGTGAAGTTTCAAGAAGATAGTACAAACCGTGTTTGATTTAGATTTCAAACTACAACTATGCATATAGGAGAAAACAGAGTGAAAACCTAAAAATTGAAACTGTTACTGCAAACGAATGATTCAACCTAGAAGAACGAAATTTGGGTAGCGAAGTAGGATTATTGTAGTGATCATTACCTGAAAGTATCATGAAGATTGGATGAAAAAATATTGCTGAGATTTGAGGACTTTTGTAGTTTTTTGGAAGACTGGAAACCCCTTTCAATGAATGTGTTTTTCGCCCATCTCTGCTTAGGGCTACATCAAGAGGAAACAAACCATAGAGATAGCACTTAGAACTACTTCATTCTGTGAAGTTTCAAGAAGCTAGCACAAACCGTGTTTGATGTAGAGTTCCAACTACATCTATCCATATAGGAGAAAACAGAGTGAAACCTAACAATCGAAACTGTTAGTGCAAACGATGCTTCAACCTAGAATTACAAAACTTGGGCAGTCAAGTGAGATTGTTGTAGTGATGATTACCTGAATGTATTGTGAAGATTGGATGAAAAGATATATGCTGAGAAATCAGGAGACTCATGGTTTTTTGGAAGCTTGGAAGACCTTTTCAATGAAGGTTTTTGCCCGCCAGTGTCTGCTTAAGGCTTAATCAAGCAGAAACAAACCACAGAGATAGAACATGGAACTACTTCATTGTGTCAAGTTTCAAGAATCTAGCACAAACCGTGTTTGATTTAGAGTTCAAAATACTCCTATCCATATATGAGAAAACAGAGTGAAACGTGAAAATTGAAACTCTTACTGCAAAAGAATGCTTCAAACTAGAAGAACGAAATTTGGGCAGCCAAGTGGGATTGTTGTAGGGATCATTACCTGAAAGTATCATGAATATTGGATGCAAAAATATATGCTGATATTTCAAGACTTTAGTAGTTTTTTGGAAGATTGGAAACCCCTTTCAATGAAGGTGTTTCTCGCCCATCTCTTCTTAGGGCTACCTCAAGAGGAAACAAACGATAGAGATAGAACTTAGAACTACTTCATTCTGTGAAGTTTCAAGAAGCTAGCACAAACCGTGTTTGATGTAGAGTTCCAACTACATCTATCCATATAGGACAAAACATAGTGAAACCTAACAATCTAAACTGTTAGTGCAAACGAATGCTTCAACCTAGAAGCAGGAAACTTGGGCAGCCAAGTGAGATTGTTGTAGTGATGATTACCTGAAAGTATTGTGAAGATTGGAAGAAAAAATATATGCTGAGGCTTCAGGAGAGTCATAGTTTTTTGGAAGCTTGGCAACAGCATTCAATGAAAGTGTTTTTTCGCCAGTCTATGCTTAGGGCTACATCAAGAGGAAACAAACGATAGAGATAGAATTTAGAACTAATTCATTGTGTCAAGTTTCAAGAAGCTAGCACAAACCGTGTTTGGTTTAGCGTTCCAACTACATCTATCAATATAGGAGAAAACCGAGTGAAACCTAAAATTTCAAACTGTTACTCCAAACGAATACTTCAACATAGAAGAACGAAATTTGGGCAGCCAAGTGGGATTGGTGGACTGATCATTACCTGAAAGTATCATGAAGATTGGTTGAAAAAATCTATGCTGAGATTTCAAAAGACTCATAGTTCTTTGGAAGCTTGGAAACCCCTTTCAATGAAAGTGTTTTGGCCGGTCTCTGCTTCAGGCTACTTCCAGAGAAAACAAATGGTAGAGATAGAATTTAGAACTAATTCATTGTGTCAAGTTTCAAGAAGCTAGCAGAAACCGTGTTTCATTGAGAGTTCCAACTAATCTATCCATATCGGAGAAAACCCAGTGAAACCTAAAAATTCAAACTGTTACTGAAAACGAATGCTTCAACCTAGAAGAACGAAATTTCTGCAGCCAAGTGGGATTGGTGGACTGATCATTACCTGAAAGTATCATAAAAATTGGAAGAAAAAATATACGCTGAGATTTCAGGAGACTCCTAGTTTTTTAAAAGCTTCGCAACTCCTTTCAATGAAAGTGTTTTTCACCAGTGTCTGCTTAGGGCTACATCAAGAGGAAAGAAACCATAGGGATAGAACTTAGAACTACTTCATTGTGTCAAGTTACAAGAAGCTAGCACAAACCGTGTTTGATTGAGAGTTCCAACTACATCTATCCATATAGAAAAAAACAGAGTGAAACCTAAAAATTCAAACTGTTACTGCAAACGAGTGCTTAAATCTAGAAGAATTAAATTTGGACAGCCAAGTGGGAATGCTGTACTCATCATTACAACACACCACTCTAGCCATTGGATAGATCCTCTAGACAAAAGCTGAACAAAGAAACTATAAAACTCAATAACACAATCAATAACCTAGACTTAACCATCATATATAGAATATATCAACCATCATCAAGTGGATACACATTTTTCTCAGCAGCACATGGATCCTACTCAAAGATAGACCGTATATTATGCCATAGGGCGACTCTCAGTAAATATAAAGGTGTGGAGATAATACCATGCACCATATCTGACCATAATGGAATGAAACTGGAAATCAATGATAAAAGAAGGAAGGAAAAATCCTGCACCACCTGGAAAATGAACAATATGTTACTGAATGATCAGTGGGTTACAGAAGATATAAAGGAGGAAGTCAAAAAATTCCTAGAGATAAACGACAATACAGACACAACATACTGGAATCTATGGGTCACAATGAAAGCAAGTTTTAAGAGGGAAATTCATTTCCTGGAGTTCATTCCTCAAAAAAAGAAAAAACCAACAAAGAAATGAACTCATACTCATCTTAAAACCTTAGAAAAGGAAGAACAAAACAACAGCAAATATAGCAGAAGACAAGAAATAATTAAAATAAGAGCGGAAATCAACAAAATTGAAACAAAAAAAAATTGAAAAAATTGATAAAACTAAAAGTTGGTTCTTTGAAAAAATAAATAAGATCGACAGACCCTTAGCCATGCTAACGAAGAGAAGAAGAGAGAGAACGCAAATTACTAACATACGGGATGAAAAAGGCAATATCACAACAGACACTACAGAAATACAGAAGATAATTAAAAAGTATTTAGAAATCCTATATTCCAATAAAATAGAAGATAGTGAAGATATCGATAAATTTCTTAAGTCATATGATCCGCCCAAATTGAGTCAGGAAGACACTCACAATTTAAACAGACCAATAACAAAAGAAGAAATTGAAGAGGCCATCAAAAGACTACCAACTAAGAAAAGCCCGGAACTGGATGGGTATACAGCAGAGTTCTACAAAACCTTCAAAGAAGAATTAATACCAATACTTTTCAAGCTATTTCAAGAAATAGAAAAAGAAGGAGCTCTTCCAAATTCATTCTATGAGGCCAACATAACCCTGATCCCAAAACCAGACAAAGACACTTCAAAGAAAGAAGACTATAGACCAATATCTCTAATGAACTTAGATGCAAAAATTCTCAATAAAATCCTGGCGAATTGAATGCAAAAGCACATCAAAAAAATTGTACACCATGATCAAGTAGGATTCATCCCTGGGATGCAAGGCTGGTTCAATATACGGAAATCAATAAATGTTATTCACCACATCAATAGATTTAAGGATAAGAACCATATGATCATCTCAATAGATGCAGAAAAAGCATTTGACAATGTACAGCATCCGTTTATGTTCAAAACACTAGAAAAACTAGGGATAACAGGAACTTACCTCAACATTGTAAAAGCTATATATGCTAAGCCTCAGGCTAACATCATTCTAAATGGAGAAAAACTGAAGGCATTCCCTCTAAAATCTGGAACTACACAGGGATGCCCTCTCTCACCACTTCTATTCAATCTAGTTCTTGAAATACTAGCCAGAGCAATCAGACAGACAAAAGAAATTAAAGGCATAAAAATAGGAAAAGAAGAACTTAAATTATCGCTATTTGCGGATGACATGATAATATACTTAACAAACCCAAAATGGTCGACAAAGAAACTGCTAGAGTTAATAAATGAATTCAGCAAAGTGGCAAGATATAAAATCAACATGCATAAATCAAAGGCATTCCTGTATATCAGCAACAAAACTTCTGAAATGGAAATGAGGAAAACCATTCTATTCACAATATCCTCAAAAAAAAAAAAAATAAAATACTTGGGAATCAACCTAACAAAAGAGGTGAAAGATTTATACAATGAAAATGATAGAACCCTAAAGAGAGAGATAGAAGAAGATCTTAGAAGATGGAAAAATGTACCCTGTTCATGGATAGGCAGAACTAATATTATCAAAATGGTGATATTACCCAAAGTTCTCTACAGGTTTAATGTGATGCCAATCAAAATCCCAACGGCATTTCTTGTAGAAATAGATAAAGCAATCATGAAATTCATTTGGCCACCCCGTTCAATGAAAGTGTTTTTCGCCCATCTCTGCTTAGGGCTAAATGAAGAGGAAACAAACCATAGAGATAGAACTTAGAACTACTTTATTGTGTCAAGTTTCAAGAAGCTAGCCAAACCGTGTTTGATTTAGAGTTCCAACTACATCTATCAATATAGGAGAAAACAGAGTGAAACATAAAAATTCAAACTGTTACTCCAAACAAATGCTTCAACCTAGAAAAATGAATTTTGGGCAGTAAAGTGGGATTGGTGCACTGATCATTACGTGAAAGTATCATTAAGATTGGATGAAAAAATATATGCTGAGATTTCAGGAAACTCGTCGTGTTTTGGAAGCTTCTCAACCCCTTTCAATGAAAGTGTTTTTCGCTAGTCTCTGCTTAGGCTTACATCAAGAGGAAACAAACCATAGAGATAGAACTTAGAACTACTTTATTGTGTCAAGGTTCAAGAAGCTACTAGAAACCGTGTTTAATTTAGAGTTCCAACTACATCTATCAATGTAGGAGAAAACAGAGTGAAACCAAAATCAAACTGTCACTGCAAATGAACGCTTCAACATAGAAGAATGAAATTTCGGCAGCCAAATGGGATTGGTGCACTGATCATTATGTGAAAGTATCATTAAGATTGGATGAAAAAATATATGCTGAGATTTCAGGAAACTCGTAGTTTTTTGGAAGCTTCTCAACCCCTTTCAATGAAAGTGCTTTTTGCCAGTATCTGCTTAGGGCTACATCAAGAGGAAACAAACCATAGAGAGAGAACTTACAACTAGTTTTTTGTGTCAAGTTTCAAGAAGCTAGTACAAACCGTGTTTGATTTAGAGTTCCAACTACATCTATCAATGTAGAAAAAACAGAGTGAAACCTAAAAATTCAAACTGTCACTGCAAACGAATGCTTGAACCTAGAAGAATTAAATTTGGGCAGCCAAGTGGGATTGTTGTACTCATCATTACTTGAAAGTATCATGAAAATTGGTGAAAAAATATTTGCTGAGATTTGAGGAGACTTGTAGATTTTTAGAAGGTAGGCAACCCCTTTCAATGAAAGTGCTTTTCGCCAGTCTATGATTAGGGATACATCAAGAGGAAACAAACCATGGAGATAGACCTTTGAACTACTATATTGTGTCAAGTTTCAAGAAGCCAGCACAAACCGTGTTTGATTTAGAGTTCCAACTACATTTTCAATATAGGAGAAAACACAGTGAAACCTAAAAATTCAAACTGTTACTGCAAACGAATGCTTCAACCTATAAGAAAGAAATTTGGGCAGCCGAATGGAATTGGTGTACTGATCATTACCTGAAACTATCATGAGGATTGGATGATAAAATATTTGCTGAGATTTGAGGAAACTCATAGTTTTTTAAACCTTGAAAACCCCTTTCAATGAAAATGTTTTTCACCAGTCTCTGCTTAAGGATACATCAAGAGGAAACAAACCATAGAGACAGAACTTTGAACTACTGTATTTTGTCAAGAATCAAGAAGCTAGCACAAACCGTGTTTGATTTAGAGTTCCAACTACTTCTATCAATATAGGAGAAACAAGAGTGAAACCCAAAGATTCAAACTGTTACTGCAAACGAATTCTTCAACCTAGAAAAATGAATTTTGGGCAGTAAAGTGGGATTGGTGCACTGATCATTACCTGAATGTATCATGAATATTGGATGAAAAAAATATATGCTGAGATTTCAGGAAACTCGAAATTTTTTGGAAGCCTGGCAAACCTTTTCAATGAAAGTGCTTTTCTCCAGTCTCTGCTTAGGGCTATATCACGAGGAATCAAACCATAGAGATAGAACTTAGAACTACATCATTGTGTCAAGTTTCAAGAAGCAGTAGGAAAACGTGCATATTTTAGAGTTACAAAAACTTCAATTAATGTAGGAGAAAGCAGAGTGAAACCTAAAAATTCAAACTGTCACTGTAAAAGAATGCTTCAACCCAGAAGAACGAAATTTGGGCAGCCAAGTGGGATTGGTGAACTGATCATTACTTCAAAGTATCATGAAGATTGGATGAAAAAATATTTGCTGAGATTTGAGGAAATTCATAGTTTTTTGGAAGCTTGGTAACCCCTTTCAATGAAAGTGTTTTTCGCCAGATTCTACTTAGGGCTACATCAAGAGGAAACAAACCATAGATATACAACTTTGAACTACTGTATTTTGTCAAATTCCAAGAAGCTATCACAAACCGTGTTTGATTTAGAGTTCCAACTACATCTATCAATATAGGAGAAATCAGAGTGAAACCTAAAAATTCAAACTATTACTGCAAACAAATGGTTCAATCTAGAAAAATGAATTTTGGGCAGTAAAGTGGGTTTGGTGAACTGATCATTACCTCAAAGTATCATGAAGATTGGATGAAAAAATATTTGCTGAGATTTGAGGAAATTCATAGTTTTTTGGAAGCTTGGCAACCCCTTTCAATGAAAGTGTTTTTTGCTAGTCTCTGCTTAGGGCTACATCAAGAGGAAACAAACCATATAGATAGAACTTACGAATACTTTACTCAGTCAAGTTTCAAGAAGCTAGCACAAACCGTGTTTAATTGAGAGTTCCAACTACATTTTCAATGTAGCAGAAAACAGAGTGAAACCTAAAAATTTAAACTGTTACTGCAAACGAATGCTTCAACCTAGAAGAAAGAAATTTGGGCAGCCAAGTGGAATTGGTGTACTGATCATTACCTGAAAGTATCATGAACTTTGGATGAAAAAATGTATGCTGAGATTTCAGGAAACTCGTAGTTTTTTGGAAGCTTGGCAACCCCTTTCAATGAAAGTGTTTTTTGTCAGTCTCTGCTTAGGGCTACATCAAGAGGAAACAAACCATAGAGATAGAACATAGAACTACATTATTGTGTCAAGTTTCAAGGAGCTAGCACCAAACGTGTTTGATTTAGAGTTCTAACTACATTTATCAATATAGGAGAAAACAGAGTGAAACCTAAAAATTGAAACTGTTACTGCAAACGAATGCATCAACCCAGAAGAACAAAATTTGGGCAAGCAAGAGGGATTCGTGTCCTGATCATCACCTGAAAGTATCATGAATATTGGATTGAAAAATCTATGCTGAGATATCAGGAAACTTGTAGTTTTTTGGAAGCTTCGCAACCCCTTTCAATGAAAGGGTTTTTCGCCAGTCTGTGCTTAGGGCTACATCCAGAGGAAACACACCCTAGAGATACTAACTTAGAACTACTTTATTGTGTCAAGTTTCAAGAGGCTAGCACAAACCGTGTTTCATATACAGTACCAACTACATCTATCAACATAGGAGAAAATAGAGTGAAACCTAAAAATTCAATCTGTTTCTGCAAACGAAAGATTTAATCTAGAGAATGAAATTTCGGAATCCAAGTGGGATTGGTGTACTCATCATTGTCTGAAAGTATCATGAAGATTGGATGAAAAAATCGATGCTGAGATTTCAGGAAACTCGTAGTTTTTTGGAAGCTTGGCAACCCCTTTCAATTGAAGAGTTTTCCACCAGTCTCTGCTTAGGGCTATAAAAATTGGAAACTAACCATGGAGATGGAACTTAGAAAGACATTATTGTGTCAAGCTTCAAGAAGCTAGCACAAGCAGTGTTTGATTTAGAGTTCCAGGTCCATCTATCAATATAGGAGAAACATATTGAAACCTAAAAATTCAAACTGTTACTGCAAACGAATGCTTCAACCTAGAAGATGGAAATCTGGTGTTCCAAGTGGGATTGGTGTACTTATCATTACCACCAAGTATTATCAAGATTGGGTGAAAAAACTTTTGTTGAGGTTTCAGGAAACTCGTAGTTTTGGATGCTTGGCAACCCCTTTCAAACAAAAGTGTTTTTCGTCTGTCTCTGCTTAGGGCTTCTTCAGGAGAAAACAAACCATACAGATAGAACTTAGAACTACTTTATTGTGTCAAGTTTCAAGCAGCTAGCACAAACAGTGTTTGATTTAGAGTTCTAAATTCATCTATCAATATAGGAAAAAACAGAGTGAAACCTAAAATTTCAAAATTACTAACAAATGAATACTTAAACCTAGAAGAATAAAATTTGGTGAGCCACGTGGGATTGGTGTACTGATCATTTCCACCAAGTATCATCAAGATTGAGTGAAAAAGCATTTGTTGAGATTTTAGGAAACTCTTAGGTTTTTGGATGCTTGGCAACATTTTTCAAAGGAAAGTGTTTTTCATCAGTCTCTGCTTAGGGCATTTTGGAGAGGAAACAAACCATGCAAATAGAACTTAGAACTACTTAATTGTTTTAAGTTTCAAGGAGCTAGCACAAATCCTGTTTGATTTAGAGTTCCAAATTCATCTATCAATATAGCAGAAAACAGAGTGAAACCTAAAAATTCAAACTGTTACTGCAAATGAGTCCTTCAACCTAGAAGAAAGAAATTTGATGAGCCTCGTGGGATTGGTGTATTTATCATTACCACCAAGTATCATCAAGATTGGTTGAAAAAACTTTTGCTGAGATTTTAGGAAACTCCTTGTTTTTTGGATGCTTGGCAACCCCTTTCAAACGAAAGTGTTTTTCATCATTCTCTGCATAGGGCTTCTTGAAGAGGAAACAAACCATACAGATAGAACTTAGAACTCCTTTGTTGTGTCAAGTTTCAAAGAGCTAGCGCAAACCGTGTTTGATTTAGAGTTCCAAATTCATCTATCAATATAGGAGAAAACAGAGTGAAACCTAAAAGTTCAAACAGTTACTGGAAACGAACGCTTCAACCTAGAAAATACAAATTTGGGGAGCCAAGTGGGATTGATGTACTGATCATTACCACCAAGTATCATTAAGTCTGGGTGAAAAAATATTTGCTTAGATTTCAGGAAACTCTTAGTTTTTTGGAAGCTTGTCAACCCCTTTCAATAAAAATGTTTTTTGCCAGTCACTGCTTGGGGCTACTTCAAGAGGAAACAAACCATAGAGACAAAAGTGAGAACTACTTTATTTTGTCAAGTTTCAAGCAGCTAGTACAAATCCTGTTTGATTTAGAGTTCCAAATTCTTCTATCAATATAGGAGAAAACACAGTGAAACCTAAAAATTCAAACTATTACTGCAAACGAATGTTTCAACCCAGAAGAACGAAATTTGGTGCGCCAAGTTGGATTGGTGTACTGATCATTACCACCAAGTATCATTAAGTCTGGGTGAAAAAATATTTGCTGAGATTTCAGGAAACTCGTAGTTTCTTGGAGACTTTGCAACCGCTTTCAAATGAAAGTGTTTTACGCCAGTCTCTGCATAGGACTTCTTCAAGAGAAGACACTCCATACAGACAGAACTTAGAACTACTTTATTGTGTCAAGTTTCAAGGAGCTAGCACAATCCGTGTTTGATTTAGTGTTCCAAATTCATATATCAATATAGGAGTAAACAGAGTGAAACTTAAAAATTCAAAATGTTACTGGAAATGAATGCTTTAACCTAGAAGAACCAAATTTGGGGAGCCAAGTGGGATTGGTGTACTGATCTACACCACCAAGTATCATCAAGATTGGGTGAAAAAATATTTGCTGAGATTTCTTTAAACTCAGATAGAACTTATATTTACTTTATTGTGTCAAATTTCAAGCAGCCAGCACAAACCGTGTTTTTTTTTTTTTTTTTTTTTTTTTTTAGAGTTCCAAAGTCTTCTATCTACATAGGAGAAAAGAGAGTGAAACCTAAAAATTCAAACTGTTATTGGAAATTAAAGCCATAACCTAGAAGAACCAAATTTGGGGACCCATGTTGGAATGGTGTACTGATATTTAGCACCAAGTATCATCAAGATTGGGTGAAAAAATATTTGCTGATATTTCAGAAAACCCGTAGTTTTTTGGAAGCTTGACAACCCCTTTCAAATGAACGTGTTTTTCGCGAGTCTCTGCTTAGGGCTACTTAAGAGGGAACAAACCATAGAGATAGAACTTAGAACTCTTTTATTGTGTCAAGTTTCAAGCAGCTAGCACAAACCGTGATTGATTTAGAGTTCCAAATTCATCTATCTATATAGGAGAGAAGAGAGTGAAACCTAAAAATTCAAACTGTTACTGGAAACAAAATCTTCAACCTAGAAGAACGAAATTTGGTGAGCCAAGTGGGATCTGAGTAATGATCATTATTGCCAAGTATCATCAAGTTTGCATCAAAAAATATTTCCTTAGATTTCAGGAAACTCTTAGTTTTTTGAAAGCTTGGCAACCCCTTTCAAATGAAAGTGTTTTTCGCCAGTGTCTGCTAAGGGCTACTTCAAGAAAAAACAAAACATAGAGAAAGAACATAGAACTAGTTTATTTTGTGAAGTTTCATAGAGCTAGTACAAACTATGCTGGATTTAGAGATCCAAATTAATCTATCTATATAGGAGAAAACAGAGTAAAACCTAAAAATTCAAACTGTTACTGTAAATGAATACTTCAAACTAAAAGAACAAAATTTGGTAAGCCAACTAGAATTGGTGTACTGATATTTACTATCAAGTATCATCAAGATTGGGTGAAAAAATATTTGCTGATATTTCAGGAAACTCGTAGTTTTTTAGCAGCTTGCCAATCCCTTTCAAATGAAAGTTTTTTTCGCCAGTCTTTGCTAAGGGCTACTTCAAGAAAAAACAATCCACAGAGACAGAACTTAGAACTACTTTATTGTCTCACGTTTCAAAGAGCTACTACAAACCATGTTGTAATTAGAGTTCCAAATTCATCTATCTATATAGGAGAAAACAGAGTGAAACCTAAAAATTCAAACTGTTACTGCAATCGAATACTTCAACCTAGAAGAACGAAATTTGGTGAGCAAAGTAGGATTGGTGTACTGATATTTACTACCAAGTATCATTAAGATTGGGTGAAAAAATATTTGCTGAGATTTCAGGAAACTCATAATTTTTTGGAAGCTTGGCTACCCCTTTCAATGAAAGTGTTTTTCCCCACTCTCTTCATAGAGCTACTTCAAGGAGAATCAACCCATAGAGATAGGACTTAGAACTATTTTATTTTATCAAGCTTCAAGAAGCTAGCACAAACCGTGTTTGATTTAGAGTTCCAACTACATCTATGAATATAGAAGAAAAAAGAGTGAAACCTAAAAATTCAAACAGTTACTGAGAATAAACGCTTCAACCTAGAAGAACAAAATTTGGGCATCCAAGTGGGCTCTGCATACTGATCTTTACCAGCAAATATTATCAAGATTGGGTCAAAAAATATTTGCAGAGATTTCAAGAAACTCCTATTTTTTGGAAGCTTATCAACATCTTTAAAATGAAAGAGTGTTTCACCAGTCTCTGCTTATTGATTCTTCAAGAGGAAACAAACCATAGAGACAAAACTGAGAACTACTTTATTTTGTCAACTTTCAAAGATCTGTACAAACCAAGTTTGATTTAGAGTTCCGAATTAATATATATATATATATATATATATATATATATATATATATATATATATATATATATGAAAACAGAGTGAAACCTAAAAAATCAAACTGTTACTGCAAATGAATGTGTCAACCCAGAAGAAGGAAATTTGGTGAGCTATGTGGGATTGGTGTACTGATGATTATCGCCAAGTATAATAAAGATTGGGTGAAAAAATATTTGCTGAGATTTCAGGAAACTCGTAGTTTTTTGGAAGCTTGGCAACCCCTTTCAATAAAAGTGTTTTTCGCCAGGAAATTTGGGGGGCCAATATTAGCAAATATGAGTTTCCTGAAATCTCAGCAAATATTTTTTGACCCAAAATTGATGATACATGCCATTAATAATCATTACAACAATCCCAGTTGGCTCCCCAAATTTCGTTCTTCTATGTTGAAGTGTTTGTTTGCAGTAACATTTTGAACTTTTAGGTTTCACTCTGTTTTCTCCTATATTGATAGATGAATTTGGAACTCTAAATCAAACACCGTTTGTGCTAGCTCCTTGAAACTTCACACAATAAAGTAGTTCTAAATTCTATCTCTATCCTTTTTTTCTCTCCAAGAATCCCTAAGCAGAGACTGACGAAAAACACTTTCCTTTGTAAGGCGTTGCCAAGCATCCAAAAACTGTGAGTTTCCTGAAATCTCAGCAAATGTTTTTTCACCCAATCCTGATAATACTTGGCGTTTATGATCAGTTCACCATTTCCACTTGGCTCAGTAATTTTGCTCTTCTGGATTGAAGCATTCGTTTGCTGTAACAGTTTGAATTTTTGGGTTTCACTCTGTTTTCTCCTATATAGACAGATGAATTTAGAACTCTAAATCAAACACGGTGTTTGGACTACCTCTTTGAAACTTGACAAAATAAAGTCATTTTCAGTTTTGTCTCTAAGGTTTGTTTCCTCTTGAAGAAGCCCTAAGCAGAGGCTGGTGAAAAACACTTTCATTTGAAAGGGGTGGCCAATCTTCCAAAAAACTACGAGTTTCCTGAAATCTCGGCAAATATTTTTTCACCCAAACTTGATGATACTTGGCGATAATGATCAGTACACCAATCCCATTTGGCTCACAAAATTTCAATCTTCTGGGTTCACACATTCGTTTGCAGGAACAGTTTGAATTTTTAGGTTTCACTGTGTTTTCTCCTATAGTGATAGATGAATTTGGAATTCTAAATCAAACACAGTTTGTGCTGGCTCCTTGAAACGTGACACAATAAAATAGTTCTACGTTCTATCTGTATTGTTTGTTTCCTCATGAATTAGCCCTAAGCAGAGACTGGCGAAAAAAACTTTCATTTTAAAGGGGTTGCCATGCTTCCAAAAAACTACGTGTTTGCTAAAATCAAAGCATTTCTTTTTGACCCAAACTTGAGGATACTTGGCGGTAATTATCAGTACACAAAGCCCACTTGGCTACCCAAAATTCATTCTTGCAGGTTGAACCGTGTGTTTCCAGTAATAGTTTAACTTATGTTTCACTTTGTTTTCTCCTATATTGATAGATGTAGTAGGAACTCTAAATCAAACACGGTTTGAATTAGGTGCTTGAAACCTGACACAATAAAATTTCCTGAAATATCAGCAAAATCTTTCACCCAAACTTAATGAAACTTGGCGCTAATGATCAGTACACCAATCCCACTTGGCTCAACAAATTTCGTTCTTCTAGTTTGAAGCGTTTTTTTCTAGTAACAGTTTGAATTTTTAGGATTCACTCTGTTTTCTCCTATATTGATAGATGAATTTGAAACTCTAATCAAACACGGTTTGTGCTAGCTCCTTGAAACTTGACACAATAAATTAGTTGTATGTTCTATCTGTATGGTTTGTTTCCTCTTGAAGTATGTCTAAGCAAAGACTGGTGAAAAACACTTTCGTTTGAAAGGGGTTGCCAAGCTTCCAAAAAACTACAAGTTTCCTGAAATATCAGCAAATATTTTTTCACCCAATCTTGATGATACGTGGTGTAAATATCAGTACACCAATCTTACTTGGCTCACGAAATTTTGTTCTTCTAGGTTGAAGTATTCATTTGAAGTAACAGTTTGAATTTTTAGGTTTCACTCTGTTTTTCTCTATATTGATAGATGAATTTGGAACTCTAAATCAAACAAGGTTTGTGCTAGCTTTTTGAAACTTAGCACAATAAATTAGTTCTAAGATCTGTCTCTATGGTTTGTTTCCTCTTGAAGTAGCCCTAAGCAGAGACTGGCAAGAAACACTTTCATTAAAAAGGGGTTGCCAACCTTCCAAAAAACTATGAGTTTCCTGAAATATCAACAAATATTTTTCACCCAATCTTCATAATACTTGTAGTAAATATCAGTACACCAGTCCTACTTGGCTCACCAAATTTCGTTCTTCTAGGTAAAAGTATTCGTTTTCAGTAACATTTTGAATTTTCAGGTTTCACTCTGTTTTCTCCTATATAGATAGATGAATTTGGATCTCTAAATCCAACATGGTTTGTAGTAGCTCTTTGAAACTTGACACAATAAAGTAGTTCTAAGTTCTATCTCTATTTTTGTTTCTTCTTGAAGTAGCCCTTAGCAGAGATTGGCGAAAAACACTTACTTTTGAAAGGGGTTGCCAAGCTTCCAAATAACTAAGAGTTTTCTGAAATCTCAGCAAATATTTTTTGAAGCAAACTTGATGATACTTGGCAATAATGATCAGTTTACCAATCCCACTTGGCTCACCAAATTTTGTTCTTTTAGGTTGAAGCTTTTGTTTCCAGTAACAATTTGAATTTTTAGGTTTCACTCTGTTTTCTCCTATATAAAGAGATGAATTTGGAACTCTAAATCAAACAAGGTTTGTGCTAGATCCTTGAAAGTTAACACAATAATGTAGTTCTATGATCTGTCTCTATGGTTTGTTTCCTCTTGAAATAGCCCTATGAAGAGCCTGTCAAAAAACACTTTCATTTGAAAGGAGTTGCCAACCTTCCAAAAAACCATGAGTTTCCTGAAATATCAGCAAATATTTTTGACCCAAACTTAATGATATTGGCGGTAATGATCAGTACACCAATCACACTTGGCTCACCAAATTTCGTTCTTCTAGGTTGAAGCATTTGTTTCTAGTAACAGTTGGAATTTTTTCGTTTGACTCTGTTTTCTCCTATTTACATAGATGAATTTGGAACTCTAAATCAAACACGGTTTGTGCTAGCTCCCTGAAACTTGACAAAATAAAGTAGTTCTCAGTTTTGTGTCTATGTTTTGTTTCCTCTTGAAGAAGCCCTAAGCAGAGACTCGCGAAAAACGCTTTCATTTTAAAGGGTTGCCAAGCTTCCAAAAAACTACGAGATTCCTGAAATCTCAGCAAATATTTTTTGACCCAAACTTCGTGATACTTGGCGGTAATTATCAGTACACAAGCCCACTTGTCTCCAAAATTTTGTTCTTCTAAGTTGAGGCATTTGTTTCCAGTAACAGTTTGAAGTTTTAGGTTTCACTCCGTTTTCTCCTATATTGATAGATGAATTTGGAACTCTAAATCAAACACAGTTTGTGCTAGCTCCTTGAAACTTGACATTAGAAAGTAGTTCTAAGTCCTATCTGTATAGTTTGTTTCCTCTTGAAGAAGCCCTAAGCAGAGACTGGCAAAAACCCCTTTCATTTGAAAGGAGTTGCCAAGCTTCCACAAAACTATGAGTTTCCTGAAATATCCACAAATATTTTTTCACCCAATCTTGATCATATTTTGCATGAATGATCAGTACACCAATCCCTTTTGGTTCACTTAATTTCGTTCTTCTTGGTTGACACATTCGTTTGCAGTAACAGTTTGAATTTTTAGGTTTTACTCTGTTTTCTCCTATATTGATAGATGAATTTGGAACTATAAATCTAAATAAGGTTTGTGCTTGCTCCTTGAAACTTGACACAATAAAGCATTTCTAAGTTCTGTCTCTATGGTTTGTTTCCTCTTGAAGTAGCCCTAAGCAGAGACTACCAAAAAACACTTTCATTTTAAAGGGGTTGCCAAGCTTCCAAAAAACTATGAGTTTCCTGAAATCTCAGTAAATATTTTTGACCCAAACTTGATGATATTTTGCGGTAATGATCAGTGCACCAATCCCACTTGGCTCACCTAATTTCGTTCTTCTGAGTTGAAGCGTATGTTTCTAGTAACAGTTTGAATTTTTAGGTTTCACTCTCTTTTCTCCTATATTGATAGATGAATTTGGAACTCTACATCAAACATAGTTTGTGCTATCTCCTTGAAACTTGACAAAATACAGTAGTTCTCAGTTTTGTTCCTATGGTTTGTTTCCTCTTGAAGAAGCCCTAAGCAGGGACTCTCGAAAAACACTTTCATTTGAAAGGGGTTGCCAAGCTTCCAAAAAACTACGAGTTTTCTGAAATATCATCAAATATTTTTTCACCCAATCTTTTTTTTATTGGTTGTTCAAAACATTATAAAGTTCTTGACATATCATGTTTCATACATTAGATTCAAGTGGGTTATGAACTCCCATTTTTACTCCAAATACAGATTGCAGAATCACATCGGTTACACATCCACTATTTTACATAATGCCCTATTAGTAAGTATTGTATTCTGCTACCTTTCCTGTCCTCTACTATGCCCCCTCCCCTCCCCTCCAATTTTCTCTCTCTATCCCATCTACTGTAATTCATTTCTCTCCTTGTTTATTTTTCCATTTCCCTAACAACCTCTTATATGTAATTTTGTATAGCAATGAGGGTCTCCCTCCATTTCCATGAAATTTCCCTTTTCTCTACCTTTCCCTCCCACCTCATATCTCTGTTTACTGTTAATCTTTTCTTCCTGCTCTTCCTCCCTGCTCTGTTCGTAGTTGCTCTCATTACATCAAAGAAGATATTTGGTATTTGTTTTTTTTAGTGATTGACTAGCTTCACTAAGCATAATCTGCTTAGTGCCATCCATTTCCCTGCAAATTCCATGATTTTGTCATTTTTTAGTGCTGCTATGGTGTATACTCCATGGTGTATAAATGACACTTTTTTTATCCATTCATCTATTGAAAGGCATCTGTGTTATTTCCACAGTCTATCTATTGTGAGTTGTGCTGCTATGAACATCGATGTGGCAATATCCCTGTAGTATGCTCTTTTAAGGTCTTCAGGGAATAGTCCAAGAAGGGCAATAGCTGGGCCAAATGGTGGTTCTATTCCCAGCTTTCCCAGGAATTTCCATACTGATTTCCAAATTGGCAGCACCAATTTGCAGTCCCACCAGCAATGTACAAGAGTACACTTTTCCCCACATCCTCACCAGCACTTGTAGTTGTTTGACTTCAGAATGGCTGCCAATCTTACTGGAGTGAGATGGTATCTTAGGGTGGTTTTGATTTGCATTTCTTTGACTGCTAGAGATGGTGAGCATTTTTTCATGTACTTGTTGATTGATTGTATGTCCTCCTCTGAGAAGTGTCTGTTCAGGTCCTTGGCCCATTTGTTGATTGGGATATTTTTTATATTATTCTGTAATTTTTTGAGTTCTTTTTATACTCTGGATATTAGGGCTCTATCTGAAGTGTGATAAGTAGAAATTTGTTTCCATGATGTAGGCTCCCTATTTAACTCTCTTAATGTTTCTCTTGCTGAGAAAAAACTTTTTAGTTTAAGTAAGTCCCATTTGTTGATTCTTGTTATTAACTCTTGTGCTATGGATGTCCTATTAAGGAATTTGGAGCCCGACCCCACAATATGTAGATCAGAGCCAACTTTTTCTTCTATCAGATGCAGAGTCTCAGATTTGATATCAAACTCCTTGATCCATTCTGAGTTAACTTTTGTGCATGGCGAGAGGAGGGGATTCAGTTTCATTTTGTTGCATATGGATTTCCAGTTTTCCCAACACCATTTGTTGAAGATGCTATCCTTCCTCCATTGCAAGCTTTTAACCACTTTATCAAATATAAGATAGTTGTAACTTTGTGAATTAGTCTCTGTGTCCTCTATTCTGTACCATTGGTCCACCTGCCTGTTTTGGTACCAGTACCATGCTGTTTTTGTTACAATTGCTCTGTAATATAGTTTGAAATCTGGTATCTCTATACTGCCTGATTCACACTTCCTGCTTAGAATTGCTTTTGCTATTCTGGGTCTTTTATTTTTCCATATGAATTTCATGATTGCTTTATCTATTTCTACAAGAAATGCCGTTTGGATTTTGATTGGCATTGCATTAAACCTATAGAGAACTTTTTGTAACATCGCCATTTTGATGATGTTAGTTCTGCCTATCCACAACCAGGGTATATTTTTCCAACTTCTAAGATCTTCTTCTACTTCTCTCTTTAGGGTTCTGTAGTTTTTATTGTATAATTCTTTCACGTCTTTTGTTAGGTTGATTCCCAACTATTTTTTTTTGAGGATATTGTGAATGGAGTGTTTATTCTCATTTCTGTTTCAGAAGTTTTGTCGGTGATATACAGAAATGCCTTTGATTTATGCGTGTTGATTTTATATCCTGCCACTTTGCTGAATTCATTTATTAGTTCTGGTAGTTTTTTTGTAGACCCTTTTGGGTCTTCTAGGTATAGAATCATGTTGTCCACAAATAGTGATAATTTGAGTTCTTCTTTTCCTATTTTTATGCCTTTAATTTCTTTTGTCTGTCTAATTCCTCTGGCCAGTGTTTCAAGAACTATATTGAATAGAAGTGGTGATAGAGGGCATCCCTGTCTTGTTCCAGATTTTAGAGGGAATGCCTTCAATTTTTCTCCATTCAGAATGATGCTAGCCTGAGGCTTAGCATAGATTGCTTTTACAATGTTGAGGTAAGTTCCTGTTATGCCTAGTTTTTCTAATGTTTTGAACATGAAGGGATGCTGTACTTTGTCGAATGCTTTTTCTGCATCTATCGAGATGATCATATGGTTCTTATCTTTAAGTCTATTGATGTTGTGAATCACATTTATTGATTTCCGTATATTGAACCATCCTTGCATACCAGGGATGAATCCCACTTGATCATGGTGCACAATTTTTTTTTTGTGCCTTTGTATCTGATTCACCAGAATTTTATTGAGGATTTTTGCATCTAGGTTCATCTTAGATATTGGTCTGTAGTTTTCTTTCTTTGACATGTCTTTGTCTGGTTTCGGAATCAGGGTGATGTTGGCCTCATAGAATGAATTTGGCAGCACTCCCTCTTTTTCTATTTCCTGAAAAAACTTGAAAAGTATTGGTATTAATTCTTCTTTAAAGGTTTTGTAAAACTCCGCTGTATACCCATCTGGTCCTGGGCTTTTCTTGGTTGGTAGTCTTTTGATTGCTTCTTCTATTTCATCCATTGATATTCATCTGTTCAAATTGTGTGTATCCTCCTGATTGAGTCTTGGCAAATCATATGTCTTAACAAATTTATCGATGTCTTCACTATCTTCTATTTTATTGGAATATAGGTTTTCAAAATGATTTCTAATTGTCTTCTGTATTTCTGTAGCATCTGTTGTGATATAACCTTTTTCATCCCGTATGTTAGTAATTTGAGTTCTCTCTCTTCTTCTCTTCATTAGCATGGTTAACGGTCTGTTGATCTCATTTACTTTTTCGAAGAACCAACTTTTAGTTTTGTTAATTTTTTCAATAGTTTCTTTTGTTTCAATTTCGTTGATTTCTGCTCTGATTTTAATTATTTCTTGCCTTCTGCTACATTTGCTGTTGTTTTGCTCTTCCTTTTCTAGGGCTTTGAGATGAAGTGTGAGCTCATTTATTTGTTGGTTTTTCCTTTTTTTGAGGAATGACCTCCAGGTGTTGAATTTCGCTCTTAAACCTGCTTTTATTGTGTCCCATTGATTCAGATATGTTGTGTCTGTATTTTCATTTATCTCTAAGAATTATTTGATAACCTCCTTTATGTCTTGTGTAACTCATTGATCATTCAGTAACATATTGTTTATTTTCCATGTGATGTAGGATTTTTCCTTTCTTCTTTTATCATTGATTTCAGGTTTCATTCCATTATGATCAGATAAAATGCATGGTATTATCTCCACCTCTTTATATTTACTGAGGGTTGCCCTATGGCATAATATATGGTCTATTTTTTAGAAGGATCCATGTGCTGCTGAGAAAAAAGTATATCCATTTGATGATGGTTGATATATTCTATATATGTCAGTTAAGTCTAGGTTATTGATTGTGATATTGAGTTCTATAGTTTCTTTATTCAACTTTTGTTTGGAGGATCTGTCCAATGGTGAGAGAGGTGTGTTGAAGTCACCCATAATAATTGTGTTGTGGTCTATTTGATTCTTGAACTTGAGGAGAATTTGTTTTATGAACGTCGCAGCACGATTATTTGGTGCATAAATATTGATAATTGTTATGTTTTGTTGGTGAATGGTTCGTTTTAACAGTATATAATGTCCTTCCTTATCCCTTTCGATTAACTTAGTGTTGTAGTCGATTTTATTTGATATGAGAATGGCCACCCCTGCTTGCTTATGAGGACCGTGTGCATGGTATATTTTTTCCCAACCTTTCACCTTCAGCCTGTGTATGTCTTTTCCAATCAGATGTGTCTTCTGGAGGCAGCATATTGTTGGATTTGTTTTTTTAATCCATGTTACAAGCCTATGTCACTTTATTGGAGAGTTTAAGCCATTAACGTTTAGCGTTACTATTGATATATGGTTTGAACTTCCTGCCATGTTTGATTATTTATCCTTTTTTTTTTCTAATTTAGTTTGTTTCTCCATGATTAGCTTTCCCCCCGCCCTCTGTCTTTACCGAGGCACTTCCCACTGATGGTTTTGGTTATTGTTTTTCATTTCTTCCTCGTGTAGTGTTTTGCTCAAGACACTTTGCAATGCTGGTTTTCTGGCTGCAAATTTTTTTAGGTTTTTTTTATCATGAAAGATTTTTATTTCGTTGTTGTACCTGAAGCTTAATTTTGCTGGATACAGAATTCTTGGTTGGCATCCATTGTCTTTCAGTGTGTGAAATACGTTGTTCCAGGATCTTCTTGCTTTCAGCGTCTGCGATTAAAAATCCGTTGTTAACCTTATTGGTTTACCCCTGAATGTAATCTGTCTTCTTTCTCTTGTAGCTTTTAATATTTTCTCTTTGTTTTGTATATTGGATATTTTTATAACAATGTGTCTTGGCATTGGTCTTCTATGATTTTGTGTGCTCGGTGTCCTGTATGCATCTACAATTTGTATGTTTGTTTCCTTTTTTATTTCTGGAAAGTTTTCTGTAATTATTTCATTCAGCAGGTTACTCATTCCCTTGGTTTGAATCTCTATACCTTCCTCTATCCCAATGACTCTTAAATTTGTTTTTTTTATGTTATCCCGTATCTCTTGGATGTTATTCGCGTGATTTTTAACCAGACTTTCTGAGTTGACTAGACTCTTTTCAATATGATATATTTTGTCTTCATTATCTGACGTTCTGGCTTCTACTTGCTGCACTCTGTTAGTGATACTCTCATTTGAGTTTTTAATTCGGTTTATAGTTTCTTTCATTTCTAGAATTATTGTTTGATTATTTTTATAATCTCTATCTCCTGATAAAGATGCTTAACTTCTTCTTTTATCTGTTTATGTAATTCATTTTCAATGTATTCTTTCACTGTATGAATTTGCTGTCTTGTATCCTCTTTAAGGTTCCATTCCATCTGTCTACGTTATTCCTTGAGTTCCTTATATGACCATTTTTTCTGATAAGTCTAGGTCCTCCTGAATATTTAGGCTGTCCTGCATTGTTTATATGCCTTTTCTTCCTTGCTTTTTCATGCTCCTCATGTTACTTCTGTTCTGTTTGACTGCTGAGTTGCTGTTTACTCATAAATTTATTTGATGCTTGGGAGGAAAGGTATTAGAAGGGAAGGGAAGAAGTCACTAAAGAGAATGAGAGTAAGCAGGTAGAATTCAAGGAAGGGGGAATAAGAAAATTGAAAAGAAATGAAAAGACAAAAGAAAAAAATAGAAAATAAAAAAAGAAGAAAAAATTTTTTAAAAATAATAATAATAAAATGAAAATGAAAAATTCAAAAAATAAAATAAAAAAATTAAAATAATTAAAAAAACAACAACAAAAAAATGAGAATGAAGAAAAAAAATTAATAAATGCAGTCTTAGTATTTGATTAACTTCTCTTCCAGTAGGTGGAGCTGTGCCCACTGGGCCAAGTTTCTCCTCTCAAAAGGCGGGAACCAATCACTGTGCAGTAGCTCTTCCTCCCAGACTGGGCGGGTCTCCAATCCTGAGTGCCTAGGGCCTTCTCTTGTATTTCCTCAAGCCAGGCCGGGCTCATCGGTGATGCTCAACACAATACTGGCTACATGCCAGGTCTGCTGCTCCTGGGAGCCCTGTTTTCATGAACTCCTGGGCCCACTCTCCCTGTTTGCATTCTCTCAGATCCTAAGTTTGTAGAGCTTGGGGCTGAGAACCCCCAGCAAATTTGCTTGCACTCTGGTAGCCACGCCCCCGGTAGCTGGTGCAAGGGACCTCAGTTGTCAGCACTGGTGGGAGCGGTAGCCAGGAGTTCCGTGCCGTGAGTCCTGCGCCACTCCTGATTCCCTCCCTCTGGCTATCGTGCTCATGGGAGCGCTGGGAGGGGCCCTTAAGGTTTCCCCGCTGTGTGGAGAGGGAAGGCTAGGGGATTACACACCTGTTGCTGCTGGTTTAGAATAATTTATCTCCTCCACCGCGATCTCTTCCATTGTGGTATCCCATGCAAATGATGACAGTTTGTTCCCTTTGCCAGGTGACCAATGCAATGAGTGGGTCCTGCCTGTCTATCCAAAGCCCCGTTTCAATCCTGTGGCCACTGCCTATGAAGGCTCAGTTGGCATTTACCTCCATAGGATCAGAAGGGCTGACCAGTTGTTTTGGCGGGATCGTTAGTGCTGAGTCACAGCGGTTTGGCTGTGAGAAGCAGGTGAACAGGAGCTTGAATGCAGCAAATCCGGGCTCGTTGTGTGTTGTGAGAGACACAGACTGTTTGCCCCAGATCCATGTCAGCTCACCATTGCCTAGTGATCCTGAGTAAACAGCATTTAGACAGTTTATGACTCCCTATGCCCATGAAGCTGAGGAGGTCAGAGACTTAATCTCTCCTCGCCCGCCGCCATGGTGGATCTCAAGACTGTCCTCACCCAATCTTGATGATACTTGGTGGTAAATATCAGTACACCAATCCTACATGGCTCACCAAATTGGGTTCTTCTAGGTTGAATTATTCGTTTCCAGTAACAGTTTGAATTTTCAGGTTTCACCTTGTTTTCTCCTAATTGATAGATGAATTTGGAACTCTAAATCAAATGCAGTTTGTGCAGGGTCCTTGAAACTTGACACAAGAAAGTAGTTCTACATTCTCTCTGTATGGTTTGTTTCCCCTTGAAATAGCCCTAAGCAGAGAATGGCAAAAAACACTTTTATTTGAAACGGGTTGCCAAGCCTCCAAAAAACTCCAAGTTTCCTGAAATATCAGCAAATATTTTTTAACCCAATCTTGATGATACTTGGCGTTACTGATCAGTACACCAATCCCAACTGGCTCACCAAATTTTGTTCATCTGGGTTGAAGCGGTTTTTTCTGGTAACAGTTTGAATTTTTAGGTTTCACTCTGTTTTCACCTATATACATAGATTTGGAACAATAAGTCAAACACTGTTTGGGTTATCTCCTTGAAACTTGACAAAATAAAGTAGTTCTCATATTTGCCTTTATAGTTTGTTTCTCTTAAAAAAGTCCTAAGCAGTGACTGGTGAAAAACACTTTCATTTGAAAGCGGTTGCCAAGCTTTTAAAAAACTAAGACTTTCCTAAAATCTCAGCAAATAGTTTTTGACGCAAACTTGATGATACTTGGCAGTAATGATCCGTACACCAATCGCACTTGGATCACCAAATTTGGTTCTTCTAGATTGAAGCTTTTGTTTCCAGTAACAGTTTGAAAGTTTAGCTTTCACTCTGTTCCCTCCTATATTGATAGATGAATTTGGAACTCTAAATCAAACACCAATCCCACTTGGCTCACCAAATTTTCCTCTTCTGGGTTGACACATTCGTTTGCAGGAACACTTTGGACTTTTAGGTTTCACTCTGTTTTCACCTATATACATAGATGAATTTGGAACTCTAAATCAAACATGGCTTGTGCTACATCCTTGACACTTGACACAAGAAAGTAGTTCTATGTTATATCTGTATGGTTTGTTTCCTCGTGAAGTAGCCCTAAGCAGAGACTGGCGGAAAACGCTTTCATTTGAAAGGGGTTGCCAGGCTTCCAAAAAACGACGGGTTTCCTGAAACCTCAGCAAATATTTTTTGACCCAAACTTGATGATACATGGCGGTAACTATCAGTACACAAAGCGCACTTGGCTCCCCAAAATTCCTTCTTCTAGGTTGAAGCGTTTGTTTCCAGTAACAATTTAAATTTTTAGGTTTCACTCTGTTTTATCCTATATTGATAGATGTACTAAGAACTCTAAACCAAAAACGATTTGTGCTAGGTTCTTGAAACTTGACAAAATAAAGTACTTCTAACTTCTATCGGTATGGTTTGTTTCCTCTTGAAGAAGCCCTAAGCAGAGACTGGCGAAAAACACTTTCATTGGAAAGGGGTTGCCAAGCTTCCAAAAAAACTACGAGTTTCCTGAAATATCAGAAAATATTTTTTGACCAAAATTGATGATACTTGGTGGTAATTATCAATACACAAATCCCACTTTTCTCCCCAAATTTCATTCTTGTAGGTTGAAGCGTTTGTTTCCAGTAACAGTTTAAATATTTAGGTTTTACTCTGTTTCTCCTATATTGATAGATGTAGTAGGAACTCTAAACCAAACACGGTTTGAGCTAGGTGCTTGAAGCTTTACACAATAAAGTAGTTCCAAGATCTATCTCTATGTTTTGTTTCCTCTTGAAGAAACCCTAAGCAGAAACTGGCGAAAACCACTTTCATTTGAAAAGGGTTTCCAAGCTTCCAAAAAACTACGAGTTTCCTGAAATATGAGCAAATATTTTTTGACCCAAACTTGATGACACTTGGTGGGGATTATCAGTACACAAAGCCCACATTGCTCCCCAGATTTTGTTCTTCTAGCTTGAAGCGTTTGTATTCAGTAACAGTTTTAATTTTTATGTTTCACTCTGTTTTCTCATATATTGATAGATGTAGTAGGAACTCTAAATCAAACACGGTTTGTGCTAGCTGCTGGAAACTTGACAAAATATAGTAGTTCTGAGTTCTATTTCTATGTTTTGTTCCCTCTTGAAGAAGCCCTAAGCAGACTGGCAAAAAACACTTTCATTTGAAAGGTGTTGCCAAGCTTACAAAAAACGACGAGTTTCCTGAAATATAAGAAAATATTTTTTCACCCAATATTAATAATATTTGGCATGAATTATCAGTATACCAATCCCACTTGGCTCACTAAATTTTATTCTTCTTGGTTGAAGCATTCGTTTGCAGTAAAAGTTTGAATTCTTAGGTTTCCCACTGTTTTCTCATATACTGATAGATGAATTTGGAACACTAAATCAAACATGGTTTGGGCTAGCTCCTTGAAACTTGACACAAAAAAGTAGATTTATGTAATATCTGTATGGTTTGTTTCCTCTTCAAGTAGCCTTATGCAGAGACTGGCGAAAAACACTTTCATTTAAAGGGTTGCCAACCTTCCAAAAAACTACGAGTTTCCTGAAATATCAGCAAATATTTTTTCACCCAAACTTGATGATACTTGTTAGTTAATATCAGTACACAAATCCTACTGGGCTACCCAAATCTTGTTCTTCTAAGTTGAAGTATTCGTTTTCAGTAACAGTTAGAATTTTTATGTTTCACACTCATTCTTCCTATATTGTTACATGAATTTGGAACTCTAAATCAAATGCGGTTTCAGCAATCTTTTTGAAACTTGACAAAATAAGGTATTTCTCAGCTTTATCTCTATGGTTTGTTTCCTTGCAGAGATGGGCGAAAAACACATACATTGAAAGGGGTTGCCAAGCTTACAAAAAACTTCGAGTCTCCTGAAATCTCAGCATATATTTTTTCATCCAATCTTCCTGATACTTTCAGGTAATGATCACTACAATAATCCCACTTGGCTGCCCAATTTTCGTTCTTCTAGGTTGAAGCATTCGTCTGCAGTAACAGTTTAAATTTTCAGGTTTCACTCTGTTTTCTCATATATGGATAGGTGTTGTTTCAACTCTAAATCAAGCACGGTTTGCGCTAGCTTCTTGAAACTTGACACAATGAAGTAGGTCCATGTTCTATCTCTATGGTTTGTTTCCTCTTGATGTAGCCCTAAGCAGAGATGGGCGAAAAACACTTTCATTGAAAGCGGTTTCCAATCTTCCAAAAAACTACAAAATTCCTGAAATCTCAGCATATATTTTTTCATCCAATCTTAAAAATAATTACTTCTAAATTCGATCTCTATGGTTTGTTTCTGCTTCATGTAGCCCTAAGCAGAGACGGGCAAAAAACACTTTCATTGAAAGGGGTTGCAAAACTTCCAAAAAACAATGAGTCTTCCGAAATCTCAGCATATATTTTTTCATCCAATCTTCATGATACTTTCAGGTAATAATCGTTACAACAATCCCACTTGGCTGCCCAAATTTCGTTCTTCTAGGTTGAAGCATTCGTTTGCAGTAACAGTTTCAATTTTCAGGTTTCACTCTGTTTTCTAATATATGGATAGGTGTAGTTTGAACTCTAAATCAAACACGTATTGTGCTTTCTTCTTGAAACTTGACACAAAGAAGTAGTTCTGTGTTCTATCTCTATGGTTTGTTTCCTCTTGATTTAGCCCTAGGCAGAGACTGGCGGAAAACACCTTCATTGAAAAGGTAATCCAAGATTCCAAAAAACTATGAGTCTTCTGAAATCTTAGCATATATTTTTTCATCCAATATTCACGATACTTTCAGGTAATCATCACTACAACAATATCACTTGGCTGCCCAAGTTTCTTACTTTTAGGTTGAAGCATTCGTTTGCAATAACAGTATCGATTGTTAGGTTTCACTCTGTTTTCTCCTATATGGATAGATGTAGTTTGAACGCTAAACCAAACACGGTTTGTCCAGGCTTCATGAAACTTCACAAAATAAAGTAGTTCTAAGTTCTCCCACTATGATTTTTTTCCTCTTGATGTAGACCTAAGCAGAGATGGGCGAAAAACACTTTCATTGAAAGGGGTTTCCACGCATCCAAAAAACTACAAAAGTCCTGATATCTCAGCATATATTTTTTCATCCACTCTTCATGATACTTTCAGGTACAAAAATTCCACTTCGCTGCCCAAATTTTGTTCTTTTTGGTTGAAGCATTCGTTTGCAGTAACAGTTTGAATTTTTAGGTTTCACTCTGTTTTCTCCTATATGGATAGATGTAGTTGGAACTCTAAATCAAACAAGGTTTGTGCTAGCTTGTTGAAACTTGACACAAAAAATTGGTTCTAACTTCTATCTCTAAGGTTTGTTTCTGCTTGATGTAGCCCTAAGCAGAGACGGGCTAAAAACATTTTCATTGAAAGTGGTTGCCAAACTTCCAAAAAACAATGAGTCTCCTGAAATCTCAGCACATATTTTTTTATCCAATCTTTATGATACTTTCAGGTTATCATCACTACAACAATCTCACTTGGCTGCCCAAGTTTCGTACTTCTAGGTTGAGGCATTCGTTTGCACTAACAGTTTCGATTGTTAGGTTTCACTCTGTTTTCTCCTATATGGATAGAGGTAGTTGGAACTCTAAATCAAACTCAGTTTGTGCTAGCTTCTTGAAACTTGACACAAATAATTAGTTCTAAATTCTATCTCTACGGTTTGTTTCTGCTTGATGAAGCCCTAAGCAGAGACGGGCGGAAAACACTTTCATTGAAGGTGTTGCCAAACTTCCAAAAAACTATGAGTCTTCGGAAATCTCAGCATATATTTTTTCATCCAATCTTCATGATACTTTCAGGTAATGATCACTACAACAATCTCACTTGGCTGCCCAAATTTCGTTCTTCTAGGTTGAAGCATTCGTTTGCAGTAACAGTTTCAATTTTCAGGTTTCACTCTGTTTTCTCATATATGGATAGGTGTAGTTGGAACTCTAAATCAAACACGGTTTGTGCTAGCTTCCTGAAACTTGACCCATTAAAGTAGTTCTAAGTTCTCTCTCTATGGTTTGTTTCCTCGTGATGTAGCCGTAAGCAGAGATGGGCGAAAAATACTTTCATTGAAAGGCGTTTCCAAGCTTCCAAAAAATTACAAAAGTCCTGAAATCTCAGCATATATTTTTTCATCCAATCTTCATGATACTTTCAGGTAATGGTCAGTACAACAATCCCATTTGGCTGCCCAAATTTCGGTATTCCAGGTTGAAGCATTCGTTGGCAGTAACCTTTTCAATTTTTAGATTGCACTCTGTTTTCTCGTATATGGATAGGTGTAGTTTGAACTCTAAAACAAATACGGTTTGTGCTAGCTTCTTGAAACTTGACACAATGAAGTAGTTCTATGTTCTATCTCTATGGTTTGTTTCCTCTTGATTTAGCCCTAAGCAGAGACTGGCAAAAAACACCTTCATTGAAAGGTTTTCTAAGCTTCCATAAAACTATGAGTCTCCTGAAATGTCAGCCTATATTTTTTCATCCAATCTTCATGATACTTTCAGGTAATCATCACTACTACACTCTCACTTGGCTGCCCAAGTTTCGTACTTCGAGGTTGAAGCATTCGTTTGCACTAACACTTTAGATTGATCAGTTTCACTCTGTTTTCTCCTATATGGATATACGTAGTTTGAACTCTCAATCAAACACGGTTTGTGCTAGCTTTTTGAAACTTCACACAATAAAGTAGTTCAAAGTTCTCTCTCTATGATTTGTTTCGTCTTGATGTAGCACTAAGCAGAGATGGGCGAAAAACACTTTCATTGAAAGGGGTAGCCAAGCTTCCAAAAAACTTCGAGTCTCCTGAAATCTCAGCATATATTTTTTCATCCAATCTTGATGATACCATCAGGGAATGATCAGTACACCAATCCCACTTCGTTGCCCATATTTCGTTCTTTTTGCTTGAAGCATTCGTTGAAGTAACAGTTTGAATTTTTAGGTTTCTTTTGTTTTCTCCTATATGGTTAGATGTAGTTGGAACTCTAAATCAAACACGGTTTGTGCTAGCTTCTTGAAAGTTGACACAAATAATTAGTTCTACATTCTATCTCTACGGTTTATTTCTGCTTGATGTAGCCCTATGTAGAAACGGGCGAAAAACACTTTCATTGAAAAGGTTTGCCAAGCTTCCAAAAAACTATGAGTCTTCGGGAATCTCAGCATATATTTTTTCATGCAATCTTCATGATACTTTCAGAAAATGATCACTAAACAATCCCACTTGGCTTCCCAAATTTCGTTCTTCTAGGTGGAAGCATTCGTTTTCAGTAACAGTTTCAATTTTCACGTTTCACTCTGTTTTCTCATATATGGATAGGTGTAGTTGGAACTCTAAATCAAACTCGGTTTGTGCTAGCTTCTTGAAACTTGACACAATGAAGTAGTTCTATGTTCTATCTCTATGGTTTGTTTCCTCTTGATGTAACCCTAAGGAGAGGTGGGCGAAAAACACTTTCATTGAAAGGGTTCCCAAGCTTCCATAAAACTATGAGTTCCCTGAAATCACAGTATATATTTTTTCATCCAATCTTCATGATACGTTCAGGTAATGATCAGTGCACCAATCCCACTTGGCTGCCCATATTTTGTTCTTCTAGATTTAAGCACTCGTTGGCAGTAACAGTTTGAATTTTCCGGTTTCACTCTGTTTTTTCCCATATGGATAGATGTAGTTTGAACTCTCAATCAAACACGGTTTGTGCTAGCTTCTTGAAACTTGACACAATAAAGTTGTTCTAAGTTCTCCCTCTATGGTTTGTTTTTTCTTCATGTAGCCCTACACAGAGATGGGCGAAAAACGCTTTCATTGAAAGGGGTTTCCATGCTTCCCAAAAACTTCAAAAGTCCTGAAATCTCAGCATATATTTTTTCATCCAATCTTCATGATACTTTCAGGTAATGGTCAGTACAACAATCCCACTTGGCTGTCCAAATTTCGTTCTTCTAGGTGGAAGCTTTCGTTTGCAGTAACAGTTTCAATTTTCAGGTTTCACTCTGTTTTCTCGTATATGGATAGGTGTAGTTTGAACTCTAAATCAAACACGGTTTGTACTAGCTTCTTGAAACTTCACACAATAAAGTTGTTCCAAGTTCTCTCTCTATGATTTGTTTCCTCTTGATGTAGACCTAAGCAGAGATGGGCGAAAAGCCCTTTCATTGAAAGGGGAATCCAAGCTTCCAAAAAACTTCGAGTCTCCTGAAATCTGAGCATATATTTTTTCATCCAATCTTCACGATATTTTGAGGTAGTGATAAGTACACCAATCCCAGTTCGCTGCCCAAATTCCGTTCTTTTAGGTTGAAGCATTCGTTTCCAGTAACAGTTTGAATTTTTAGGTTTCACTCTGTTTTCTCCAATATGGATTGATGTAGTTGGAACTCTACATCAAACACGGTTTGTGCTAGCTTCTTGAAACTTGACACAAATAATTATTTCTACATTCTCTCTCTACGGTTGCCAAGCTTCCAAAAAACTATGAGTCTTCGGAGACTTCAGCATATATTTTTTCATCCAATCTTCATGATACTTTCAGGTAATGATCACTAAAACAATCCCACTTGGCTGCCCAAATTTTGTTCTTCCAGATTTAAGCACTCGTTGGCAGTAACAGTTTTAATTTTGAGGTTTCACTCTGTTTTTCCCTATATGGATAGATGTAGTTTGAACTCTCAATCAAACACGGTTGTGCTAGCTTCTTGAAACTTGACAGAATAAAGTAGTTCTAATTTCTCTCTCTATGGTTTGTTTCCTCTTGATGTAGCCCTAAGCAGAGATGGGTGAAAAACACTTTAATTGAAAGGGGTTTTCAAGCTTCCAAAAAACTACAAAAGTCCTGAAATCTCAGGATATATTTTTTTCATCCAATCTCCATGATACTTTCAGGTAATGGTCAGTACAACAATACCACTTGGCTGTTTAAATTTCTTTCTTCTAGGTTGAGCATTCGTTTGCAGTAACAATTTCAATTTTCAGGTTTCACTCTGTTCTCTCGTATATGGATAGGTGTAGTTTGAACTCTAAATCAAACACGGTTTGTGCTAGCTTCTTGAAACTTGACACAATGAAGTAGTTCTATGTTCTATCTATATGGTTTGTATTCTCTTGATTTAGCCCTATGCAGAGACTTTCAAAAAACACCTTCATTGAAAAGGTTTTCCAAACTTCCAAAAAACTATTAGTCTTCTGAAATCTCAGCATATATTTTTTCATCCCATCTTCATGATACTTTCAGGTAATCATCACTACAACAATCTCACTTGGCTGCCCAAGTGTCGTACTTCTAGGTTGAAGCATTCGTTTGCACTAACAGTTTCGATTGTTAGGTTTCACTCTGTTTTCTCCCATATGGATAGATGTAGTTTGAACTCTAAATCAAACACCGTTTGTGCTAGCATCTTGAAACTTCACACAATAAAGTAGTTCTAAGTTCTCTCTCTATGATTTGTTTCCTCTTGATGTAGCCCTAAGCAGAGATGGGCGAAAAGCACTTTCATTGAAAGGAGTAGCCAAGCTTCCAAAAAACTTCGAGTCTCCTGAAATCTCAGCATATATTTTTTCATCCAATCTTCATGATACTTTCAGGTAATGATCATTACACCAATCCCACTTCGCTGCCCAAATTTTGTTCTTTTAGGTTGAAGCATTCGTTTGCAGTAACAGTTTGAATTTTTTGGTTTCACTCTGTTTTCTCCAAAATGGATAGATGTTGTTGGAACTCTAAATCAAACACTGTTTGTGCTAGCTTCTTGAAACTTCACACAAATAATTAGTTCTACATTCTATCTCTACGGTTTGTTTCTGCTTGATGTAGCCCTAAGCAGAAATGGGCGAAAAACCCTTTCATTGAAAGGGGTTGCCAAGCTTCAAAAAAATATGAGTCTTCGGAGATCTCAGCATAGATTTTTTCATCCAATCTTCATGATACTTTCAGGTAATCATCTCTACAACAATCTCACTTCTCTGCCCAAGTTTCGTACTTCTAGGTTGAAGCATTCGTTTGCACTAACAGTTTCGATTGTTAGCTTTCACTCTGTTTTCTCCTATATTGATAGATGTAGTTTGAACTCTCAATAAAACACGGTTTGTGTTAGCTTCTTGAAATTGACACAATACAGTAGTTTTAAGTTCTCTTTCTATTGTTTTTTTCCTCTTGATGTAGCCCTAAGCAGAGATGGGCGAAAAACACTTTCATTGAAAGGGGTTTCCAATCTTCCAAAAAACTACAAAAGTCCTGAAATCTCAGCATATATTTTTTCATCCAATCCTCATGATACTTTCAGGTAATGGTCAGTACAACAAATCCACTTGACTGTCCAAATTTCGTTCTTCTAGATTGAAGCATTTGTTTGCAGTAACAGTTTCAATTTTTAGGTTTCACTCTGTTTTCTTGTATATGGATAGGTGTAGTTAGAACTCTAAATCAAACACGGTTTGTGCTAGCTTCTTGAAACTTGACACAATGAATTAGTTCTATGTTCTTTCTCTATGGTTTGTTTCCTCTCGATTTAGCCCTAAGCAGAGACTGGCTGAAAAAACCTTTATTGAAAAGGTTTTCCAAGCTTCCAAAAACTATGAGTCTCCTGAAATCTCATCCTGTATTTTTTCATCCAAACTTCATGATACTTTCAGGTAATCATCACTACAACTATCTCACTTGGCTGCCCAAATTTTGTACTTCTAGGTTGAAGCATTCGTTTGCACTAACAGTTTCGATTGTTAGGTTTCACTCTGTTTTCTCCTATATGGATAGATGTAGTTTGAACTCTCAATCAAGCACAGTTTGTTTTAGCTTCTTCAAACTTGACACAATAAAGTAGTTCTAAGTTCTCTCTCTATGGATTGATTCCTCTTGTTGTAGCCGTAAGCAGAGATGGGCGAAAAACACTTTCATTGAAAGGGGTAGCCAAGCTTCCAAAAAACTTCGAGTCTCCTGAAATCTCAGCATACATGTTTTCACCCAATCTTCATGGTACTTTCAGATAATAATCAGTACACCAATCCCACTTCGCTGCCCAAATTTCGTTTCTTTAGGTAGAAGCATTCGTTTGCACTAACAGTTTCGATTGTTAGGTTTCACTCTGTTTTCTCCTATATGGATAGATGTAGTTGGATCTCTAAATCAAACTCGGTTTGTGCTAGCTTCTTGAAACATGACACAAGTAATTAGTTCTAAATTCTGTCCCTACGGTTTGTTTCCGCTTGATGTAGCCGTTAGCAGAGACGGGCGAAAAAACCTTTCATTGAAAGAGGTTTCCAAGCTTCCAAAAAACTACAAAATCCTGAAATCTCAGCATATATTTTTTCATCCAATATTCATGATACTTTCAGGTAATGATCACTACAACATTCCCACTTGGCTGCCCAAATTTCGTTCTTCTAGGTTGAAGCATTCGTTTGCAGTAACAGTTTAATTTTCAGGTTTCACTCTTTTCTCTCGTATATGGATAGGTGTAGTTTGAACTCTAAATCAAACACGGTTTGTGCTAGCTTCTTGAAACATGACACAATAAAGCAGTTCTAAGTTCTATCTTGATGGTTTGTTTCCTCTTGATGTAGCGCTAATCAGAGACTGCCGAAAAACATTTTCATTGAAAGGGGTTTCCAAGCTTCTATAAAATTACAAGTTGCCTGAAATCTCAGGATACATTTTTCATCGAATCTTCATGATACCTTCAGGTAGTGATCAGCACACCAATCACACTTGGCTGCCCAAATTTCATTCTTCTATTTTGAAGCATTCGTTTGCAGTAACAGTTTCAATTTTTAGGTTTCACTCTGTTTTTTCGTATATGGATCGATATAGTTTGACCTCTAAATCAAACTCTGTTTGTGCTAGTTTCCTTAAACTGGATATAATAAAGTAGTTCTATGTTCTCTCTCTATGGTTTGTTTCCTCTTGGCAGAGACTGGCGAAAAACCATTTCATTGAAAGTCTTGCCCGGTTTCCATAAAACTACGAGTTCCCTGAAATCTCAACATATATTTTTTCATCAATCTTCATGATACTTTCAGGTATTGATCAGTACTCCAATCCCACTTGGCTGCCCAAATTTCTTTTTCTAGGTTGAACCATTTGTTTGCAGGGAAAGTTTGAATTTTTAGGTTTCATTCTGTTTTCTCCTATAAGGATACATGTAGTTTGAACTCTACATCAAACACGGTTTATGCTAGGTTCGTTAAAGTTGACACAATGAAGTACTTCTAATTTTTACCTCTACAGTTTGTTTCCTCTTGAAGTAGCCCTAAGCAGAGATGGGTGAAAAACACTTTCATTCAATGGTATTGCCAGGCATGCAAAAACTACGAGTCTCCTGAAATCTCAGCATACATTTTTTTCATCCAATCTTTATGATACTTTCACGTAATGATGTAGCCCTAATCAGAGACTGCAGAAAAACATTTTCATTGAAAGGGTTTTCCACGCTTCTATAAAAGTACGACTTGCCTAAAATCTCAGCATACTATTTTCATGGCATCTTCAGGATACCTTCAGGTAATGATAAGTACACCAATCCCACTTGGCTGCCCAAATTTCGTTCTTCTATTTTGAAGCATTCGTTTGCAGTAACAGTTTAAATTTTTAGGTTTCACTCTGTTTTCTTCTATATGGAGAGATGTATTTTGAACTCTAAATCAAACACGGTTTGTTCTAGATTCTTGAAACTTGACACAATAAGGTAATTCTAAGTTGCACCTCTATGGTTTGTTTCCTCTAGATGTAGCCCTAAGCAGAGACTGGCGGAAATCATTTTCATAGAAAGGGGTTGCCATGCTTTCATAAAAGTAGAAGTTTCATGATATCTCAGCATATATTTTTCATCGAAACTTCATGATACCTTCAGGTAATGATCAGTACACCAATCCCTCTTTGCTGCCCAAATTTCGTTCTTTGAGTTTGAAGCATTCGTTTGCAGTTACAGTTTCAATATTTAGGTTTCACTCTGTTTTCTCCTATATGGATAGATATATTTGGTATTCTACATCAAACACAGTTTGTGCTAGCTTCTTGAAACTTGACACAATGAAGTCGTTCTATGTTCTATCTCTATGGTTTTCTACCTCTTGATGTAGCCCTTAGCAGAGACTGGCGAAAACCACGTTCATTGAAAGGGGTTGCCAAGCTTCAAAACACTACGAGTATCCTGCAATGTCAGCAAAGACTTTTTCATCCAATCTTCATGGTACTTTCAGGTATTTAACAATACACCGGTCTCACTTGGCTGCCCAAATTTCATTCTTCTAGGTTGAAGCATTCCTTAGGAGTAAGAGTTTGAATATTTAGGTTTCACTCTGTTTTCAACTATATGGTTAGATGTAATTGGAACTCTAAATCAAACACGGTTTGTGCTAGCTTCTTGAAACTTGACACAATAAAGCAGTTCTAAGTTCTGTCTTTATGGTTTGCTTTCTCTTGATGTAGCCCTAATCAGAGACTGCCGAAAAACATTTTCATTGAAAGGGGTTTCCAAGCTTCTATAAAAGTATGAGTTGCCTGAAATCTCAGCATGCATTTTTCATCGAATCTTCATGATACATTCAGGTAATGATCAGGACACCAATCACACTTGGCTGTCCAAATTTTATTCTTCTATTTTGAAGCATTTGTTTGCAGTAACAGTTTCAATTTTTAGGTTATACTCTGTTGTATTCTATATGGATAGATGTAGTTGGAACTACAGATCAAACACGTTTTGAGCTAGCTTCTTGAAACTTGACACAATGAAGAAATTCTAAGTTCTATCTCTGTGGTTTGTTTCCTCTTGATGTAGCCCTAAGCAGAGATGGGCGAAAAACACTTTCATTGAAAGGGGTTTCCAAGCTTCCAAAAACTACGAGTCTCCTGAAATCTCAGCATATATTTTTTCATCCAATCTTCATGATACTTACAGGTAATGATCAGTCCAACAATCCCACTTTTCGGCCCAAATTTCGTTCTTCTAGGTTGAAGCATTCGTTTGCAGTAACAGTTTAAATTTTCAGGTTTTCCTTTGTTTTCTCCTGTATGGATAGATGTAATTGGAACTCTAAATCAAACACGGTTTGTGCTAGCTTCTTGTAACTTGACACAATGAAGTAGTTCTACATTCTATCTCTATGGAGTGTTTCCTCTAGTTGTACCCTAAGCACAGACTTGAGAGAAAAACTTTTATTGAAAGGGGTTGCCAAGCTTCAAAAAAATCTACGAGTCTTTTGTAATCTCAGCATATATTTGTGGATCCAATCTTCATGATACTTTCAGGTAATGATCAGTAAAACAATTTCTTCTAGTTTGGAGCATTCATTTGCAGTAACAGTTTCAATTTTTAGGTTTCACTCTGTTTTCTCCAATATGGATAGATATAGTTTGAACTCTAAATCAAACACAGTTAGTGCTATCTTCTTGAAACTTTAAACAATAAAGTAGTTCTAAGTGCTCTCTCTATGCTTTATTTCCTCTTGATGTAGCCCTAAGCAGAGAGAGGCAAAAAACACTTTCATTGAAAGGGGTTGCAAATGTTCCAAAAAACTACGAGTCTCCAGAAATCTCAGCATATATTTTTTCATCCAATCTTCATGATACTATCAGGTAATGATCAGTACACCTATCCCACTTGGCTGCCCAAATTTCGTTCTTCTAGGTTGAAGCATTTGTTTGCAGTAACAGACTCAATTTTTAGGTTTCAGTCTGTTTTCTCGTATACGGATAGATGTAGTTTGAACTCTGAATCAAACACGGTTTGTGCTACCTTCTTGCAACTTGACACAATAAAGTAATTCTATGTTCTCTCTCTATGGTTTGTTTCCTCTTGTTTTAGCCCTAAGCAGAGACTGGCAAAAAACACTTTCATTGAAAAAGGATGCCAAGATTCCAAATAAGTACGAGTTCCCTGAAATCTCAGCATATATTTTTCATTGAATCTTCATGATACCTTCAGGTAATGATCAGTTCACCAATCCCATTTTGCTGCCCAAATTTCATTCTTCTAGGTTGAAGCATTCATTTGCAGTATCAGTTTGAATATTTAGGTTTCACTCTGTTTTCTCCTATATGAATATATGTACTTGGAAGTGTAAATGAAACACGGTTTGTCGTAGATTCTTGAAACTTGTCACAATGAAGTACTTCTAAGTTCTACCTGTATGGTTTCTTTCCTGTAGATGTAGCCCTAATCAGAGAGTGGCGAAAAACACTTACATTGAAAGGGGTTGCCAAGCTTCCAAAAAACTACGAGTTTCCTGAAATCACAGCATATATTTTTTCATCCAAACTTCATGATACTTTCAGGTAATGATCAGTACACAAATCAAACTTGGCTTCCCAAATTTCTTTCTTCTAGTTTGAAGCATTCGTTTGCAGTAACAGTTTCAATTTTTAGGTTTCACTCTGTTTTCTCCTATAAGGATAGATGTAGTTTGAACTCTAAATCAAACACGGTTTGTGCTAGCTTCTTGAAACTGGAATTAACAAAGTAGTTCTAAGTTCTATCTCTATGGTTTGTTTCCTCTTGAAGTAGCCCTAAGCAGAGAGAGGTGAAAAGCACTTTCATTGAAAGGGGTTGCCAAGCTTCCAAAAAACTACGAGTTTCCTGAAATCTCAGCATATATTTTTAGATCCAATTTTCATGATACTTTCAGGTAATGATCGGTACACCAATCCCACTTGGATTCCCAAATTTCATTCTTTTAGGTGGAAGCATTCATTTTCAGTAAGAGTTTGAATATTGAGGTTTCACTGTGTTTTCTCCTATGTGGATAGATGTAGGTTGAACTCTAAATCAAACACGGTTTGTTCTAGCTCCTTGAAACTTGACACAATAAAGCAGTTCTAAGTTCTATCTTTATGGTTTGTTTTCTCTTGATGTAGCCCTAAGCAGAGACGGGCGAAAAACACTTTAATTGAAAGGGGTTGCCAAGCTTCCAAAAAACTACGAGTCTCCTGAAATCTCAGCATATATTTTTTCAACCAATCTTTATGACACTTTCAGGTAATGACCAGTACATCAATTCCACTTGGCTGCCCAAAATTCGTTCTTCTAGGTTGAAGCAATGTTTTGCAGTAATAGTTTGAATTTTTAGCTTTCACTCTGTTTTTTCCTATATGGATGGATGTAGTTTGAACTCTAAATCAAACATGGTTGGTGCTAGCTTCTTGTAACTTGACACAATAAAGTAGTTCTAAGGTCTGTCTCAACAGTTTTTTTCCTCTTTATGTAGCCCTAAGCAGAGTCGGGTGAAAAACACTTTCATTGAAAGGGGTTGCCAAGCTTCCAAAAACAAGGAGTCTCCTGAAATCTCAGCATATATTTTTTCTTCCAATCTTCATGATACTTTCATGCAGTGATCAATACATCAATCACTCTTGGCTGCCCAAATTTCGTTCTTCTTTGTTGAAGCATTCTTTTGCAGTAACAGTTTGAATATTTAGGTTTCACTCTGTTTTCTCCTATATGGTTATATGTATTTGGAACTCTAAATCAAACACGGTTTGTGCTAGCTTCTTTTTTTTAATTTTTTTCATCTTTCATACCTTTGATTTAAGTGAGTTATGCACTTCCATTTTTACCCCAAATGCAAATTGCAGAATCACATCAGTTACATATTCACAATGTTTACATAATGCCATATTAGTGACTGTTGTATTCTGCTGCTTTTCTTATCCTCTACTATCCCTCCTCCCCTCCCCTCCCATCTTCCCTCTCTACCTCATCTGTTGTTGTTCAGTTCTCTTCCTCCTCCCCTTCCCCCTCACAACCTCATATATGTGATTTCGTATAACGATGAGGGTTTCCTTCCGTTTTTATTTAATTTTTCTTCTCATTCCCTTTCCCTCCCACCACTCATCTCAGTTTAATGTTAAACTTTTCCTCATGCTGTTTCCCCCTGCTCAGTTCTTAGTTGCTCTCCTTATATCAAAGAAAACTTTTGGCATTTGTTTTTTAAGGATTGGCTTGCTTCACTTAGCATAATCTGCTCTAATGACATCCATTTCCCTGCAAATTTCATGATTTTGTCACTTTTTAGTGCTGCATAATACTCCATTGTGTATACATGCCACATTTTTTTTTTATCCATTCATCTATTGAAGGGCATCAAGGTTGGTTCCACAGTCTAGCTGTTGTGAATTGTGCTGCTATGATCATTGATGTGGCAATAACCCTATAGTATGCTCTTTTAAGTTCCTCATGGAATAGTCCGAGGAGGGCAATAGCTGGGTCAAATGGTGGTTCCATTCCCAGCTTCCCCAGGAATCTCCATACTGCTTTCCATATTGGCCGCACCAATTTGCAGTCCCACCAGCAATGTACAAGTGTACCCTTTTCCCCACATCCTCGCCAGCAGTTATTGTTGTTTGACTTCCTAATGGCTGCCAATCTTACTGGAGTGAGATGGTATTTTAGGGTGGTTTTGATTTGCATTTCTCTGACTGATAGAGATGGTGAGCATTTTTCATGTACTTATTGATTGATTGTATGTCCTCTTCTGAGAAGTGTCTGTTCAGGTCCGTGGCCCATTTGTTGATTGGGTTATTTGTTATCTTATTGTTTAGTTTTTAGAGTTCTTTGTATATTCTGGATATTAGGGCTCTATCTGAAGTGTGAGGAGTAAAGATTTGTTCGCAAGATGTAGGATCCCTATTTACTTCTCTTATTGTTCCTCTTGCTGAGAAAAAACTTTTTAGTTTAAGTAAGTCCCATTTGTTTATTCTTGTTATTAAGTCTTGAGCTATGGGCGTCCTATTAAGGAATTTGGAGCCCGACCCCACACTATGTAGATCGGAGCCAACCTTTTCTTCTATCAGGTGCAGGGTCTCTTTTTTGATATCAAGCTCTTTGATCCATTTTGAGTTATATTTTGCACATGGCGAGAGAAAGGGATTCAGTTTCATTTTGTTGCATATGGATTTCCAATTTTCCCAGCACCATTTGTTGAAGATGCTATCCTTCCTCCATTGCATGTTTTTAGACTCTTTATGAAATACAAGAAAGTTGTAATTTTGTGGATTAGTTTCTGTGTCCTCTATTTGGTACCATTGATCCACCTGCCTGTTTTGGTAGCAGTACCACGCTGTTTTTGTTACTATTGCTTTGTAGTACAGTTTGAACTCCGGTATCGTTATACCACCAGATTCACACTTCCTGCTTAGAATTGCTTTTGCTATGCTGGGTCTTTTGTTATTACATATGAATTTCATGATTGCTTTATCTATTTCTACAAGAAAGGCCATTAAGATTTTGATTGCCATTGCATTAAACCTGTAGAGAACTTTGGGTAATATCGCCAATTTTTAGGTTTCACTCTGTTTCTCCTATATGAATAGATAAATGGAACTCTAAATCAAACAGGGTTTGTTCTAGCTTCTTGAATCTTGACACAATAACGTAGTTCTAAGATCTCTACCTATGGTTTGTTTCCTCTTGATGTAGCCCTAAGTAGAGACAGGCAAAAAACCCTTTCATTGAAAGGGGTTGCAAAGCTTCAAAAAAACTAGGAGTCTCCAGAAATCTAGGCACATGTTTTTTCATCCAATCTTCATGATACTTTCAAGTAATGATCAGCACACCAATCCCACTTGGATGCCCAACTTTTGTTCTTCTAGGTAAAAGCATTCGTTTGCAGTAACACTTTCAATTTTTAGGTTTCACTCTATTTGTTCCTATATGGTTAGAAGTAGTTTAAACTCTATATCAAACACGGTTTCTGCTAGCTTCTTGAAACTTGACACAATAAACTAGTTCTAAGTTCTTTTCTATGGCTTGTTTCCTCTTGATTTAGCCCTAAGCAGAGAGTGGAGAACTACACTTTCATTGAAAGGGGTTGCAAAGCATCCAAAAAACTATGAGTCTCCTGAAATCGCAGCATATACTTTTTCATCCAATCTTCATGATACTTTCAGGTAATGGCCAGTACAACAATCCCACTTCACAACCCAAATTTTGTTCTTCTAGGTTGAGCATTGGTTTGCAGTAACAGTTTCAATTTTCAGGTTTCACTCTGTTTTCTCCTATATGGATAGATGCAGTTTGAAATCTAAATCAAACATGGTTTGTGCTAGCTTCTTGAAACTTGACACAATCAAGTAGTTCTATGTTCTATCTCTATTGTTTGTATACCCTTCATTTAGCCCTAAGCAGAGACTGGCGAAAAACACGTTCATTGAAAAGGGTTTCCAAGCTTCCAAAACACTATGAGTCTCCGGAAATCTCAGCATATATTTTTTCATCCAATCTTCATGATACTTTCAGGTAAGGGCCAGTACAACAATCCCACTTCACAACCCAAATTTTGTTCTTCTAGGTTGAGCATTCGTTTGCAGTAACAGTTTCAATTTTCAGGTTTCATTCTGTTTTCTCCTATATGGATAGATGTAGTTTGAACTCTAAATCAAACACGGCTTGTGCTAGTTTCTTGAAACTTGACACAATAAAGCAGTTCTAAGTTCTCTCTCTATGGTTTGTTTCTTCTTGATGTAGCCCTAAGCAGAGATGGGCGAAAAACACTTTCATTCAAAGGGGTTGACAAGCTTCCAAAAAACTATGAGTCTCCTGAAATCTCAGCATATATTTTTTCATCCAACCTTCATGATACTTTCAGGTACTGATCAGTACAAAAATCCCACTTGACTGCCCAAATTTCGTTCTAGATTGAAGCATTTGATTGCAGTAACAGTTTCAATTTTCAGGGTTCACTTTGTTTTCTCTTATTGATAGATGTACTTTGAACTCAAAATAAAATTCGTTTTGTGCTAGCTTCTTGAAACTTGTCACAATGAAGTAGTTCTATGTTCTAACTCTATGGTTTGTTTCCTCTTGATTTAGCCCTAAGCAGATACTGGCGAAAAACACTTTCATTGAAAAGGGTTTACAAGCTTCAAAAAAACCATGGGTCTCTTGAAATCTCAGCATATATTTTTTTCACCCAATCTTAATGATCCTTTCAGGTAATGAACAGGAAAAAAATCCCAGTTGGCTTCCCAAATTTAGTTCTTCTAGTTTGAAGCATTCGTTTGCAGTAACAGTTTCAATTGTTAGGTTTCACTCTGTTTTCTCCTATATGGATAGACGTAGTTTGAACTCAAAATCAAACACGGTTTGTGCAAGCTTCTTGTAACTTGACAAAATTAAGTAGTTCTACGTTCTCTATGGTTTGTTTCCTTTTGATGTAGCCCTAAGCAGAGACGGACGAAAAACACTTTCATTGAAAGGGGTTGCCAAGCTTCCAAAAATATACGAATCTTCTGAAATCTCTGCATATATTTTTTCATCCAATCTTCATGATACTTTCAGGTATTGATCAGTACACCAATCCTACTTGGCTGCCCAAATTTCGTTCTTCTAGATTGATGCATTCTTTTGCAGTAACTGTTTGAATTTTTAGGTTTCACTCTGTTTTCTCCTATATAAATAGATGTAGTTGGCACTCTCAATCAAACACGGTTTGTGCTAGCTTCGTGAAACTTGACACATTGAATTAGTTCTAAATTCTATCTCTACAGTTTGTCTCCTCTTGATGTAGCCCTAAGCAGAGACTCGTGAAAAACACTTCCATTGAAAGGGGTTGCCAAGCTTCCAAAAAAATATGAGTCTCCTGAAATCTCAGCATATATTTTTTCATTCAATCTTCATGATACTTTCAGGTAATGATCACTACAAGAATCCCACTGGGCTGCCCAAATTTTGATATTCTAGGTTTCAGCATTCGTTTGCAGTAACATTTTCAATTTTTAGGTTTCACTCTGTTTTCTTCTATAAGGTTAGACGTAGTTTGAACTCTAAATCAAACACGGTTTGTGATAGCTTCGTGAAACTTGACACAATAAAGCATTTCTAAGTTCTCTATCTATGGATTGTCTGCTGTTGATGTAGTCCTAACCAGAGAAGGGTGAAAAACCCTTTCATTGAAAGGTGTTGCCAAGCTTCAAAAAAACTACGAGTCTCCTGAAATTTCAGCATATTTTTTTTATCCAATCTTCATGATACTTTGAGGTAATGATCAGTACACCAGTAAAACTTGGCTGCCCAAGTTTTGTTCTTCTGGATTTAAGCTGTCGTTTGCAGTAACAGTTTGAATTTTTCGGTTTCACTCTGTTGTCTTCTATATGGATAGATGTAGTTGGAACTCTCAATCAAACACGGTTTATGCTAGCTTCTTGTAACTTGACATAATGAAGCAGTTCTAAGTTCTCTCTCTATGGATTGTCTCCTCTTGTTGTAGCCCTAAGAAGAGGCAGGCGAAAAACACTTTCATTGAAAGGGGTAGCCATGCTTCCAAAAAAAATATGAGTCTCCTGAAATCTCAGCATACATCTTTTCATCCAATCTACATGATACTTTCAGTTAATGATCACTGCAACAATTGCACTGGGCTACCCAAATTTCGTTCTACTAGGTTGCAGCATTCGTTTGCAGTAACAGTTTCAATTGTTAGGTTTTACTCTGTTTTCTCCTATATGAATAGTCGTAGTTTGAACTCTAAATCAAACACGGTTTGTGCTAACTTCTTGTAACTTGACACAATAAAGTAGTTCTAAGTTCTCTCTTTATGGTTTGTTTCCTCTTGATTTAGCCCTAAGCAGAGATGGGAGAAAAACGCTTTCATTGAAATGGGTTCCCAAGATTCCATAAAACTACGAGTTCCCTGAAATCTCAGCATACATTTTTTCATCCAATATTCATGATACTTTCATGTAATGATAAGTGCACCAATCTCACTTGGCTGCCCCAATTTCATTATTCTACATTTAAGCACTCGTTTGCAGTAACAGTTTGAATTTATAGGTTTCACTCTTTTTTCTTCTATATGCATAGATGTAGTCAGAACTCTCAATCAAACACAGTTTGTGCTAGCTTCTTGTAACTTGACACAATAAAGGAGTTCAAAATTCTCTCTCTATGGTTTCTTTCCTCTTGATGTAGCCCTAAGCAGAGACGGGTGAATAACACTTTCATTGAAAGGGGTTGCCATGCTTCCAAAAAACTATGAGTCTCCTGAAATCTCAGCATATATTGTTTCATCCAATCTTCATGATACTTTCAGGTATTTATCAGTACGACAATCCCACTTGGCTGCCCAAATTTTGTTCTTCTAGGTTGAAGCATTCGTTTGCAGTAACAATGTCAATTGTTAGGTTTCATTCTGTTTTCTCCTATATGGATAGACGTAGTTTAAACTCTAAATCAAACACGGTTTGTGCCAACTTCTTGTATCTTGACACAATAAAGTAGTTTTAACTACTCTCTCTGTGGTTTGTTTCCTTTTTATGTAGCACTAAGCAGAGACGGGTGAAAAACACTTTGACTGAAAGGGGTTTCCAAGCTTCCAAAAAACTATGAATGTCCTGAAATCTCAGCATATATTTTTTCATCCAATATTCATGATACTTTCAGGTAATCGTCAGTACAACAATCCCACTTGGCTGTGCAAATTTTATTCTTCTAAGTTGCAGCATTCGTTTGCAGTAACAGTTTCAATTGTTAGGTTTCACTCTGTTTTCTCCTATATAGATAGACGTAGTTTGAAGTCTAAATGAAACATGGTTTGTGCTAGCTTCTTGTAACTTGACACAATAAAGTAATTCTATGTTCTCTCTCTGTGGTTTGTTTCCTCTTGATTTAGCCCTAAGCAGAGATGGGAGAAAAACACTTTCATTGAAAGGCGTTGCGAAGCTTCCATAAAACTACGATTTTCCTGAAATCCCAGCATACATTTTTTCATCCAATCTTCATGATACTTTCAGGTAATGATCAGTGCACAAATCCCACTTGGGTTTCCCAGGTTCGTTCTTCAAGATTTAAGCACTGGTTTGCAGTAACAGTTTGATTTTTTAGGTTTCACTCTGTTTTCTCCTATACGGATAGATGTAGTTGCAAGTCTCAATCAAAAACGGTTTGTGCTAGTTTCTTGTAACTTGACACAATAAAGGAGTTCAAAGTTCTTTCTCTATGGTTTGGTTCCTCTTGATGTAGCCCTAAGCAGAGACTGGTGAATAACACTTTCATTGAAAGGGGTTGTCAAGCTTCCAAAAACTATGAGTCTCCTGAAAGCTCAGCATATATTTTTTCATCCAATCCTCATGATACTTTCATGTAATGATCAGTACAACAATACCATTGGCTGCCCAAATTTGGTTTTTCTAGGTTGAAGCATTCGTTTGCAGTAACAGTTTCAATTGTCAGGTTTCACTCTGTTTTCTCCTATATGTATAGACGTAGTTTATACTCTAAATCAAACACGGTTTGTGCTAGCTTCTTGCAACTTGACAAATAAAGTAGTTCTAACTTCTCTCCCTATAGTTTGTTTCCTCTTGACGTAGCCCTAAGAAGAGATGGGCGAAAAACACTGTCATTGAAAGGGTTTGCCAAGCTTCCAAAAAAGTACGAGTCTCCTGAAATCTCAGCATATATTTTTTCATCCAATCTTCTTGATACTTTTAGGTAATGGTCAGTACAACAATCCCACTTGGCTGCCCAAATTTCGTTCTTCTAGGTTGAATCATTCATTTGCAGTAACAGTTTCAATTCTCAGGTTTCACACTGTATTCTTCTATATGGATAGATGTAGTTTGAAGTCTAAATCAAACACGGTTTGTGCTAGGTTCTTGAAACTTGACACAATAAAGCGGTTCTAAGTTTTCTCTCTATGCTTTGTTTCCTCTTGATGTAGCACCAAGCTGAGACGGGTGAAAAACACTTTCATTGAAAGGGGTTGCCAAGCTTCCAAAAAACAATGAGTCTCCTGAAAGCTCAGCATATATTTTTTCATCCTATCTTCATGATACTTTCAGGTAATGATCACTACAGCAATCTGACTTGGCTGCCCAAATTTCGTTCTTCAAGGTGGAAGCATTCGTTTGCAGTACCAGTTTCAATTGTTACGTTTCACTCTGTTTTCTCTTATATGGATAGATGTAGTTTACAGTCTAAATCAAACACGGTTTGTGCTAGCTTCTTGAAGCTTGACAGAAAAAAGTAGTTCTAAGATCTCTCTCTATGGTTTGTTTCCTCTTGATGTAGCACCAAGCTGAGACGGGTGAAAAACAGTTTCATTGAAAGGTGTTTCCAAGCTTCCAAAAAACTACGAGTGTCTTGAAATCTCAGCACATTTTTTTATCCAATCTTCATGATACTTTCAGGTAAAGATCAGTACACGAATCCCACTTTGCTTCCCAAATTCCGTCTTTCTATGATGGAGCATTCGTTTGCAGTAACAGTTTCAATTTTCAGGTTACACTCCGTTTTTTCCTATATGGATAGATGTATTTTGAACTGTATATCAAACAAGGATTGTGCAAGCTTCTTGAAACTTGACACAATGAAGTAGTTCTATGTTCTATCTCTACGATTTGTTTCCTCTTGATTTCGCTCTAAGCAGATACTGGCAAAAAACACTTTCATTGAAAAGGGGTTCCAAGCTTCCAAAAAACCATGAGTCTCCTAAATCTCAGCATATATTTTTTCATCCAATCTTCATGATACTTTCAGGTAATGATAAGTGCACCAAACTCACTTGGCAGCCCAAATTTCCTTTTTCTAGATTTAAGCATTCATTTGCAGTAACAGTTTCCATTGTTAGGTTTCACTCTGTTTTCTCCTATATGGATAGACATAGTTTAAACTCTAAATCAGGCATGGTTTGTGCTAGCTTCTTGTAACTTGGCACAATAAAGTAGTTCTAAGTTCTCTCTCTATGGTTTGTTTCCTCTTGATTTAGCCCTAAGCAGAGACTGGAGAACAAGATTTTCATTGAAAGGGGTCTCCAAGCTTCCAAAAAACTACGAATGTCCTGAAATCTCAGCATATATTTTTTCATCCAATCTTCATGATACTTTCAGGTAATGGTCTCTACAACAGTCTCACGTGGCTGCCCAAATTTCGTTCTTCTAGGTTGAAGCATTCTTTTGCAGTAACAGTTTCAATTTTCAAGTTTCACTCTGTTTTCTCGTATATGCATAGATGTAGTTTGAACTCTAAATCAAACACTGTTTGTGCTAGCTTCTTGTAACTTGACACAGTAAAGTAGTTCTAAGTTCCCTCTCTATGGTTTGTTTCCTCTTGATGTAGCCATAAGGAGAGATGGGCGAAAAACACTTTCATTGAAAGGGGTTTCCAAGCTTTCAAAAAACTATGAGTCTTCTGAAATCTCACCATATATTTTTTCATCCAGTCTTCTTGATACTTTCAGGTAATGATCAGTACAACAATCCCACTTGACTGCCCAAATTTTGTTTTTCTAGGTTGAAGCCTTCGTTTGCAGTAACAGTTTCAATTTTTAGGTTTCACTCTGTTTTCTCCAATAAGGATAGACATAGTTTAAACTCTAAATTAAACACAGTTTGTGCTAGCTTCTTGTATCTTGACACCATAAAGTAGTTCTGTTTTCTCTCTATGGTTTGTTTCCTCTTGATTTAGCCCTAAGCAGAGATTGGAGAAAAACAGTTTCATTGAGAGGGGTTGCCAAGCTTTTATAAAACTACGAGTCCCTGAAATCTCAGCATATATTTTTTCATCCAATCTTCATGATACTTTGGTGAAGGCGATCCTCCACTCACTGTCTTGACAGGGTCACAGTGAGAAAAAGTGTTGGCAAACCTCTCTCCCACTGTCTTGACAGGGTCACAGTGAGGATGAATGCTGGCAAAGCCACGCTGGTTGGTGGGTAACCAAAACCATGAGACCGTTTTTTATGTAATTGGGACTTTGCATCTTCATGGTTATGTTTCTCAAAGGAGGCATGAGGATGTCAAATGCCAAACAAATTAAATTTCAGATGGCTAGAACACAACAGGTAGTCCATGCCTTGGAGGCTCTTCTACTACCCCTCAGCATATCTAGGACAAAGTAGAAGTCTGTTCTTCTATCTTTTACATTGTGGACAAACCCAATTACGGACAACAATCATCCTCTGATAGGTCATGAAAACTAGTGTACCTTAACTGAGAAACAAACTCTTTGAGAACTAGTGTACCTTGAGTGAGAAACAAAGAAACTCTTTGAGAAAGCAGCTCAACCAGTTGTATGAGAATAAATTTAGAAATTAATTAATATAGCTCTATAAGACACAGTTTTAGAATAATTTAAGATATATTATTTCATTTAGATTCTTAAGTTTAGAAATTCTTAAGTCTTTAGTTGTATAGGTTTCTGATATGTTTTAAGGATGATTCATAAACTTTAGGATATTTTAAATATAAGATTTAAAGGGACTTTTTTAGATGGGAATTTTAAATTAGAGTACAAGTGTACTTTAGGTTAATGATTGGTTAGGAGACTTAGACTCTGGTTACCTTGTTTGGCATTAGTTAATAAGAAAATAACATATCTTGGGAAAAATATTAAATCTTGTTAAAATCTGAAGAATGTAAATTAGTGACATATTTTATTAATGATTCTGTACTTTTAATAATTATAAAACTGAAGGTCACATCCTGGAAAAATGTAAATTAATGTACCCTCAATCATGGTTAAGGAAATGTCATGTCTTGGCAAAGTTTTAAATTATATAATTAATGACGTATTGTGAATCTATAATAATAAGAAAAATTGTAATAAAAGGGGACCCAGAGAAAGCCGCTTTAGCTCTCTCTCTGGAGATTGGTCAAACAGAACGACTCCTCCTCATCTTTTCTCCAACACCACTCATCCTTCAGGACTCTCTGGACCCCGCTAGGGCTGGACCCTAGCAATTGGCACCCGAACAGGGACCTGAAGGTAACCCCCTCGGCACCTGAAGGTAAGCCCCCTCTGCATTTGCCCCCTTGTTTTCCGAGTGGATAGGCTATTACCCGTGGGTTTCACGAGCACCCTGTTGGCAGAACAGGTAAGAGTGGGTAATTAGGTAAAGGAAAAATGGGAAATACAGAATCTAAAGAACGAGGATTATTCATTGATATTTTTATACATATGCTCTGAAAAAAAGTAATTCAGGTTTCCACTTCACAATTACAGAGGTTTTTTCATTGTATTCAGGATTGTTGTCCTTGGTTCCCAGAAGAGGGAACCTTAGATCTAAAAACATGGGTAAAAATAGGAGAAGCTTTAAGAGCATTTTACTCTAATTATGGACCAGAAAATATGCCTGTAGGTGCTATAGCATTATGGAATCTCTTAAAAGATATGTTAGATCCAGCTCAAGAAGCTGAAATCTTAAATAGGATTAACTTAACTGTCCCTACTGAAGAAACTCCCCTAAGGAAAGACTCTAGAAGTGAAACTTATGTCCTAAAAGAAGATGAGAAGAAGGATCATTCTTGGTTAGAAAATAAAGATAATTTAGAAGAAGCAGCTACTAAATATCATAATAAAAAATTCTTTGTCCCCATAAGTACACATTCTTGTGGATCTTCTACCAAAAATAAATTGGGTTCCAAAATAAAAAAAAAAAATACTTTACCACCTCCTCCTTGGAATGTAGGATTTAAAGAGGCTCTACAATCTGGCGATTTAAGTTTTACTCTCCCTATCACTTTTGATTCAAATGATTAAGTTAATTTTAGATAGACAACATCCTTATTTTATAGGACATATTCGAGGACATTCTAACTTACCAGGAAAATTGTCACAAGGCAATGCATTGGCAGATTCATTAACCAGACCCCAAATTCTTACTGTGCAGGAAGCTACAGCTAGTCATGTTTTACATCATCAAAATGCGTCTGCCCTTCTACAGCAATTTCATATCCCTAGGGAATCAGCTAGAACTATTGTCAAAAATTGTCAAACCTGTCCATCATTGTTGCCAACTTTACCCATGGGAGTTAATCCTCGTGGTTTAAGGCCTAATGATTCATGGCAAATGGATGTTACTCATATTGCTTCATTTGGAAAATTAAGTTATGTTCATGTTGTTGTTGATACTTTTTCTCATGTGATTATTGCCTCAGCAAGAACTGGGGAAGCATATAAAGATGTACTGCAACACTTGTTTATTTGTTTCTCATATTTGGGAATGCCTAAAGCATTAAAAACAGATAATGCACCAGCTTACACTTCAAATGCTGTTAAAAAATTTTGTGATATGTTTAAAATTTCTCATTCTACAAGAATTCCTTATAATCCTCAAGGACAAGCTATAGTTGAGAGAGCTCATCAAACATTGAAAGCTCAAATTACTAAACTTCAAGAAGGAGAATATAAATATAGTTCTCCTCATCATGTTTTACAACATGATTTGTTTGTGATTAATCATCTTAATTGTGATTATAAAGGAGTAACTCCCATGTTAAGACATTGGGAAAATGAAAAAATATCAGCAAAACCCTTCGTAAAATGGAAAGATCATTTGACAGGAAAATGGAAAGGACCTGATGTAGTACTAACTTGTGGGCGAGGATATGCTTATGTCTTTCCACAGGACGCAGATTCCCCCATTTTGATTCCTGACAGACTGATTCGACCCTACGTCCAGCCTCCGGACCAGAAAGCAGAACAGATCGTTTCCTCTGAGTCTCCAATATGCCTCACCACTGACCACAGTTCCTGAGGAACATTTGATGACTACCTTGATTCCATCTTTCTCCCAAATGAACTTTAATGATCCTCAATTCTTATTCAGACGATCATCTTCTACAAGATTTACAGAATTACCAACTTGGGGACAATTAAACAATTGACTCATCAAACTCGAGAACTTATTTCTACTCAGTCAAACCCCTGCACTCCTGAAAAAAATGTTTGTTGCTATGCTAGCTATTCTTGCCTGTCAGGTAACCAATGTGTCCTCTAAATATTATTGGACATATTATCCTGGTCCACCTTTATTTCATCTCACTACTTGGGGAAAAGGAGATATTAAGGTATTTACCAATAATACTAATCTCCTGGGGGGTAAATCTAATTCTTTTATTACTCCAATATCAACTCATGATTTTAGTTTTAAGGGTCATAGTCATTTACCTCCTCTGTGTTTTAGTAATAATATTATTCCAATTGTGGGCTGCATACCACTTAATTACAGAATTTTTATGACAAATTCTCCAAATGAGAATAGTGATATAAAGGATCTTTGGATGCTTTCTATTTTAACTTTACATTTTCCTGATTTAAAAAAAATTTTGCCTTCAGTAAAGCCCCCTCCTATGTTTCAAGATTGTGAAAAAGCTGATCATTCATGGGTAAAAATAGATAGACAATTTGGATTTCCAACGTGGTATACATGTATGTTTATTAAAAGAGGATTTAAAATCTTTCCAAAAATTCTTCTTTTCCAATATATGATTTTTCTATTTCTAAATCTATTTATGAGGCTCCTAAAATTTTATCATCACCTTCATGGGATACTCCTCAAATACGAATTATTAGGAGCATTCCACTTGAACCCATAGATAAATGGTTCACAGATGGATGGATTGCCCCTTTATATTTTACTAAACTTAAACAACATTATCAGATTTATACAGAAGTTTATAAATTATTGGCTTCTTTAGACATAATATATATATAAGTAGGCCTTCTTCAGTACATGAAAGACATTTTGTTACAGCTTGTGTAGGATCTCCTTATGCAATATTACTGAAAAATCAAGGAACACTAAATATTTCAAAATCAGAGGATGAAACTTATCATGTTGTTTGTGAAGGTTGTACATTAACAAATTGTATTGATCCTAGCATATCAGCATCCAATCATATTTTAATTGTACATAAACCTTCTTATGTTATGTTGCCTGTTAAATTAGATTTTGTTTGGTATGATGATCCTGGGTTACAAGCATTAGATTCAGTTAATCAAGCCTTAATTAGACCTAAACGTTTTGTAGCTACCTTAATTTTAGGAATTTTAGCATTAATTGGTATAATAGGGTCCATAGTTGCTTCCACCACTACATTAGTTAAAGAACTTTATACTGCTCATCATGTAAATCAGTTGTCAAAAAATATTTCTACTGCACTTATGATTCAGTAACATATAGATAGGAAGTAAAACTAGAGTTAATGCTTTAGAAGACGCTGTCCTTTACATTGGTAATCAAATTCAAAACATAAAAACCCGAATGACAACTAGATGTCATTCTCAATATAAATGGATTTGTGTTACTCCTCACACATATAACTATCCTGAAAAAACATGGTCTCAGATACAATGTCATTTACGAAGATTATGGAAAAATACTAATTTAACTCTAGATATACATGAATTACAGGAAAAAATTAAAGACATTAGCCAGGCACATATTTCAAAAACAACCATTCCAGAATTAGCTGACACTTTTGTTTCCAAATTAAATTCTTTAGTCTCCATCAAAACTTTATTTTCTATTTTAATTAATAGTGGTTTAAGTATTTTAATTATTCTTGTCCTTATTTTTGTCCTTCCAGTCCTGTTCAGATTGCTGAGTCGTGAAATTCGTTAAGCCCATCTGGAACTAAAATTACTTCATTTAAAAAATAAAAAAAAGGGGGAATTGGTGGAGGCGATCCCCCACTCACTGTCTTCACAGGGTCACAGTGAGAAAAAGTGTTGGCAAAGCCACTATCCCACTGTCTTCACAGGGTCACAGTGAGGATGAATGCTGGCAAAGCCACGCTGGTTGGTGGGTAACCAATACCATGAGACCGTTTTTCATGTAATTGGAACTTTGCATTTTCATGCTTATGTTTCTCAAAGGAGGCATGAGGATGTCAAATGCCAAACAAATTAAATTTCAGATGGCTATAACATAACAGTAGTTCATGCATTGGAGGCACTTCTAGTACCCTTCAGAATATCTAGGACAAAGTAGAAGGCTGTTCTTCTATCTTATTACATTGTGGACAAACCCAATTACGGACAAAAATCATCCTCTGATAAGTCATGGAAACTAGTGTACCTTAACTGAGAAACAAACTCTTTGAGAACTAGTGTACCTTGAGTGAGAAACAAAGAAACTCTTTGAGAAAGCAGCTCAACCAGTTTTATGAGAATAAATTTTGGAATTAATTAAAATAGCTTTATAAGACACAGTTTTAGAATAATGTAAGAAATATAATTTCATTTAGATTCTTAAGATTAGAAATTCTTAAGTCTTTAGTTGTATAGATTTCTGATATGTTTTAAGGATGATTCATAAACTTTAGGATATTTTAAATATAAGATTTAAAGGGACATTTTTAGATGGGAATTTTAAATTAGAAATGAAGTGCAAGTGTACTTCAGGTTAATGATTGTTTAGGAGACTTAGAGTCTGGTAACATAGTTTGGCATTAGTTAATAAGAAAATAACATATCTTGGGAAAAAAAGTAAATCTTGTAAAATCTGAAGAATGTAAATTAGTGACATATTTTATTAATGATTCTGTACATTTAATAATTATATAACTGAAGGTCACATTTTGGAAAAATGTAAATTTATGTACCCTCAATCATGGTTAAGGAAATGTCATGTCTTGGCAAAGTTTTAAATTATATAATTAATGTCGTATTGTGAATCTATATTAATGAGAAAAATTGTAATAAAAGGGAATGCAGAGAAAGCCACTTTAGCTCTCTCTCTGGCGATTGCTCAAACAGAACGACTCCTGTCTCATCTTTTCGACAACGACACTCATCCTTCAGGACTCACTAGAACAGGCTGGGGCTAGACCCCAGTAATACTTCCAGGTAATGATAAGTGTACCAATCCCACTTGGCTGCCCAAAATTCGTTCTTCAGATTAAAGCACTCGTTTGCAGTAACAGTATCAATTTTCAGGTTTCACTCTGTTTTCTCCTATATGGATAGGTGTAGTTTTAACTCTAAATCAAACACGGTTTGTTCTAGCTTCTTGAAACTTGACACAATGAAGTAGTCCTATGTATTATCTCTATGGTTTGTTTCCGCTTGATTTACCCTCAGCAGAGACCTGCCGAAAACACCTTCATTGAAAATGTCTTCCAAGCTTCGAAAAAAACCATGAGTCTCCTGAATTGTCAGCATATTTTTTTTCATCCAATCTTCACAATACTTTCAGGTAATCATCACTACAACAATCTCACTTGGCTGCCCAAGTTTCGTACTTCTAGGTTGAAGCATTCGTTTGCAGTAACAGTTTGAATTTTTAGGTTTCACTTTGTATTCTCCCATATGGTTAGATGTAGTTGGAACTCTAAATCAAACACGGTTTGTGCTAGCTTCTTGAAACTTGACACAAAAAATTAGTTCTAAATTTTATCTCTACAGTTTGTTTCTGCTTCATGTAGCCCTAAGCAGAGACGGGCGAAAAACACTTTCATTGAAAGGGGTTGCCAAACTTTCAAAAAACTATGAGTCTTCGGAAATCTCAGCATATATTTTTTCATCCAATCTTCAAAATACTTTCAGGTAATGATCACTACAACAATCCCACTTGGCTGCCTAAATTTCGTACTTCTATGGTGAAGCATTCGTTTGCAGTAACAGTTTCAATTTGCAGGTTTCCCTCTGTTTTCTCATATATGGAAAGGTGCAGATTCAACTCTAAATCAAACACGGTTTGTGCTGGCTTCTTGAAACTTGACACAATGAAGCAGTTCAATGTTCTGTCTCTATGGATTGTTTCCTCTTCATGTAGCCCTAGGGAGAGATGGGCGAAAAACACTTTCATTGAAAGGGGTTTCCAATCTTCCAAAAAACTAAAAACTCCTGAAATCACAGCATATATTTTTTCATCCAAACTTCATGATACTTTCAGGTAATGATCACTACAACATTCCCACTTGGCTGCCCAAATTTCGTTCTTCTAGGTTGAAGCATTCGTTTGCAGTAACAGTTTCAATTTTCAGGTTTCACTCTGTTTTCTCATATATGGAAAGGTGCATTTTCAACTCTAAATCAAACACGGTTTGTGCTAGCTTCTTGAAACTTGACACAATGAAGCAGTTCAATGTTCTATCTCTATGGTTTGTTTCCTCTTGTTGTAGCCCTAAGCAGAGATGGGTGAAAAACACTTTCATTGAAAGGGGTTACCAATCTTCCAAAAAAATACCAAATTCCTGAAATGTCAGCATTATTTTTGCACTCGATCTTCATGATACTTTCAGGTAATGATCACTACAACAATCCCACTTGGCTGCCAAATTTCGATCTTCTAGTTTAAAGCATTCGTTTGCAGTAACAGTTTCAATTTTCAGGTTTCACTCTGTTTTCTCCTACATGGAAAGGTGTAGTTTGAAATCTAAATCAAACGCGGTTTGTGCTAGCTTCTTGAAACTTGACACAATGAAGCAGTTCAATGTTCTATCTCTATGGTTTGTTTCCTCTTGTTGTAGCCCTAAGCAGAGATGGGTGAAAAACACTTTCATTGAAAGGGGTTACCAATCTTCCAAAAAAATACCAAATTCCTGAAATGTCAGCATTATTTTTGCACTCGATCTTCATGATACTTTCAGGTAATGATCACTACAACAATCCCACTTGGCTGCCAAATTTCGATCTTCTAGTTTAAAGCATTCGTTTGCAGTAACAGTTTCAATTTTCAGGTTTCACTCTGTTTTCTCCTACATGGAAAGGTGTAGTTTGAAATCTAAATCAAACGCGGTTTGTGCTAGCTTCTTGAAACTTGACACAATGAAGTAGTTCCATGTTCTATCTCTATGGTTTGTTTCCTCTTGATATAGCCCTATGCAGAGATGGGCGAAAAACACCTTCATTGAAAGGGGTTTCCAATCTTCCAAAAAACTACAAATTCCTGAAATATCAGCATATATTTTTTCATCCAATCGTCATGATACTTTCAGGTAATGATCACTACAACAATCCCACTTGGCTATCCAACTTTCGTTCTTCTAGGTTGAATCATTCATTTGCAGTAACAGTTTCAATTTTCAGGTTTCACTCTGTTTTCTCCTATATGGATAGGTGTAGTTTGAACTCTAAATCAAACACGGTTTGGGATAGCTTCTTGAAACTTCACACAATGAAGTAGTTCCATGTTCTATCTCTATGGTTTGTTTCCGCTTGATTTAGCCCTAAGCAGAGACTGGCGGAAAACATCTTCTTTGAAAAGGTCTTTCAAGCTTCCCAAAAACCATGAGTCTCCTGAATTCTCAGCATATATTTTTTCATCCAATCTTCATGATACTTTCATGTAATGATCACTACAACAATCCCACTTGGCTGCCCAAATTTCGTTCTTCTAGGTTGAAGCATTCGTTTTCAGGAACAGTTTCAATTTTCAGATTTCACTGTTTTCTCCTATGTGGATAGGTGTAGTTTGAACTCTAAATGAAACACGGTTTGTGCTAACTTCTTGAAACTTGACACAATGAAGTAGTTCTATGTTCTATCTCGATGGTTTGTTTCCACTTGATTAAGCCCTAAGCAGAGCCTGGCGGAAAACACCTTCATTGAAAAGGTCTTCCAAGCTTCCAAAAAACCATGAGTCTCCTGAATTCTCAGCATATATTTTTTCATCCAATCTTTACAATACTTTCAGGTAATCGTCACTACAACAATCTCACTTGGCCGCCCAAGTTTCGTACTTCTAATTTTAAGCATTCGTTTGCACTAACAGTTTCGATTGTTAGGTTTCACTCTGTTTTCTCCTATATTAATAGATGTAGTTGGAACTCTAAATCAAACACGGTTTGTGCTAGCTTCTTGAAACTTGACACAAATAATTAGTTCTAAATTCTATCTCTATGGTTTGTTTCTGCTTCATGTAGCCATAAGCAGACACGGGTGAAAAACACTATCATTGAAAGCGGTTGCCAAACTTGCAAATAATTATGAGACTTCGGAAATCTCAGCATATATTTTTTCATCCAATTTTCAAAATACTTTCAGGTAATGATCACTACAACTATCCCACTTGGCTGCCCAAATTTCGTTCTTCGAGGTTGAAGCATTCGTTTGCAGTAACAGTTTCAATTTTCAGGTTTCACTCTGTTTTCTCATATATGGATAGGTGTAGTTTGAACTCTAAATCAAACACGGTTTGTGCTAGCTTCATGAAACTTGACACAATGAAGTAGTTCTAATTTCTTTCTCTATGGTTTGTTTCCTCTTGATGTAGCCCTAAGCAGAGATGGGCGAAAAACACTTTCATTTAAAGGGGTTTCAAAGCTTCCAAAAAACTACAAAAGTCCTGAAATCTCAGCATATATTTTTTCATCCAATCTTCATGATACTTTCAGGTAATGGTCAGTACAACATTCACACATTGCTGCCCAAATTTCGTTCTTTTAGGTTGAGGCATTCGTTTGCAGTAACAGATTGAATTTTAGGTTTCATTCTGTTTTCTCATATATCGATAGATGTAGTTGGAACTCTAAATCAAACAAGGTTTGTGCTAGCTTCTTGAAACTTGACACAAATAATTAGTTCTAAATTCTATCTCTACGGTTTGTTTCTGCTTCATGTAGCCCTAAGCAGAGACTGGTGAAAAACACTTTCATTGAAAGGGGTTGCCAAACGTGTAAAAACCTATGAGACTTTGGAAATCTCAGCATATATTTTTTCTTCCAATCTTCAAAATACTTTCAGGTAATGATTACTACAACAATCCCCCTTGGCTGCCCAAATTTCGTTCTTCTAGGTTGAAGCATTCGTTTGCAGTAACAGTTTCAATTTTCAGGTTTCACTCTGTTTTCTCCTATATGGAAAGGTGCAGTTTCAACTCCAAATCAAACACGGTTTGTGCTAGCTTCTTGAAACTCGACACAATGAAGTAGTTCCATGTTCTATCTCTACGGTTTGCTTCTACTTGATGTAACCCTAAGCAGAGGCTGATGAAAAACACTTTAATTGAAAGGGGTTGCCAAACCTGCAAAAAACTATGAGTCATTGGAAATCTCAGCATATATATTTTCATCCAATCTTCATGATACTTTCAGGTAATGATCACTAGGACAATCCCACTTGGCTGCCCAAATTTCGTTCTTCTAAGTTGAAGAATTTGTTTGTAGTAACAGTTTCAATTTTCAGGTTTCACTCTGTTTTCTCCTATATTGAAAGGTGCAGTTTCAACTCTAAATCAAAACGGTTTGTGCTAGCTTCTTGAAACTTGACACAATGAAGCAGTTCAATGTTCTGTCTCGATGGTTTGTTTCTGCTTGATTTAGCCCTAAGCAGAGACTGGCGGAAAACACTTTCATTGAAAAGGGTTTCCAATCTTCCAAAAAACTATGTGTATCCTGAATTCTCAGCATATATTTTTTCATCCAATCTTCATGATACTTTCAGGTAATGGTCAGTACAACAATCCCACTTGGCTGCCCAAATTTCGTTCTTTTCGGTTGAAGCATTCGTTTGCAGTAACAGTTTGAATTTTTAGGTTTCACTCTGTATTCTCCTATATGGATAGATGTAGGTGGAACTCTAAATCAAACATGGTTTGTTCTAACTTCTTGAAACTTGACAAAAATAATTAGTTCTGAATTCTATGTCTACGGTTTGTTTCTGCTTCATGTAGCACTAAGCAGAGACGGGTGAAAAACACTTTCATTGAAAGGGGTTGCCAAACTTGCAAAAAACTATGAGTCTTTGGAAATCTCAGCATATATTTTTTCATCCAATCTTCGTGATACTTTCAGGTAATGATCACTACAACAATCCTACTTCGCTGCCCAAATTTCGTTCTTCTAGATTGAAGCATTCGTTTGCAGTAACAGTGTTAATTTTCAGGTTTCACTCTGTTTTCTCGTATATGGATAGGTGTACTTTAAACTCTAAATCAAACACGGTTTGGGATAGCTTCTTGAAACTTGACACAATGAAGTAGTTCCATGTTCTATCTCTATGGTTTGTTTCCGCTTGATTTAGCCCTAAGCAGAGACTGGCGGAAAACACCTTCTTTGAAAAGGTCTTCCAAGCTTCCCAAAAACCATGAGTCTCCTGAATTCTCAGCATATATTTTTTCATCCAATCTTCATGATACTTTCATGTAATGATCACTACAACAATCCCACTTGGCTGCCCAAATTTCGTTCTTCTAGGTTGAAGCATTCGTTTGCAGTACCAGTTTCAATTTTCAGGTTTCACTCTGTTTTCTCATATATGGAAATGTGAAGTTTGAACGCTAATCAAACACGGATTGTGCTAGCTTCTTGAAACTTGACACAATGAAGTAGTTCAATGTTCTATCTGTATGGTTTGTTTCTTCTTGATGTAGCCCTAAGCAGAGATGGGCGAAAAACACTTTCATTGAAAGGGGTTTCGAATCTTCCAAAAAACAACAAAAGTCCTGAAATCTCAGCATTTATTTTTTCATCCAAACTTCATGACACTTTCAGGTAATGATCACTACAACAATCCCACTTAGCTGCCCAAATTTCGTTCTTCTAGGTTGAATCATTCGTTTGCAGTAACAGTTTCAATTTTCAGGTGCCAATCTGTTTTTTCATATATGGATAGGTGTAGTTTGAATTCTAAATCAAACACCGTTTGTGCTAGCTTCTTGAAACTTGACACAATGAAGTAGTTCCATGTTCTATCTCTATGGTTTGTTTCCTCTTGATGTAGCCCTAAGCAGAGATGGGCGAAAAACACTTTCATTGAAAGGAGTTTCCAGTCTCCCAAAAAACTACAAAATTCCTGAAATATCAGCATATATTTTTTCATCCAATCATCATGATACTTTCAGATAATGATCACTACAACTATCCTACTTCGCTTCCCAAATTTCGTTCTTCTAGGTTGAAGCATTCGTTTGCAGTAACAGTTTCAATTTTCATGTTTCACTCTGTTTTCCCGTATATGGATAGTTGTATTTTGAACTCTAAATCAAACACGGTTTGTGCTAGCTTCTTGAAACTTGACACAATGAAGTAGTTCTATGGTCTATCTCGATGGTTTGTTTCCTCTTGATTTAGCCCTAAGCAGAGACTGGCAGAAAACACCTTCATTGAAAAGGTCTTCCAAGCTTCCAAAAAACCATGAGTCTCCTGAATTCTCAGCATATAATTTTTCATCCAATCTTCACGATACTTTCAGGTAATCATCACTACAACAATCTCACTTGACTGCCCAATTTTCGAACTTCTAGGTTGAAGCATTCGTTTGCACTAACAGTTTCGATTGTTAGGTTTCACTCTGTTTTCTCCTATATGGATAGATGTAGTTGGAACTCTAAATCAAACACGGTTTGTGGTAGCTTCTTCATACTTGACAAAAATAATTAGTTCTAAATTCTATCTCTACAGTTTGTTTCTGCTTCATGTAGCCCTAAGCAGAGACGGGCGAAAAACACTTTCATTGAATGGGGTTGCCAACTTGCAAAAAACTATGAGCCTTCGGAAATCTCAGCATATATTTTTTCATGCAATCTTCATGATACTTTCAGGCAATGATCACTACAACAATCCCACTTGGCTGCCCAAATTTCGTTCTTCGAGGTTGAAGCATTCATTTGCAGTAACAGTTTCAATTTTCATGTTTCACTCTGTTTTCTCATATATGGGTATGTGTAGTTTAAACTGAAATAAAACACGGTTTGGGCTAGTTTCTTGAAACTTGACACAATGAAGTAGTTCCATGTTCTATCTCTATGGTTTGTTTCCTCTTGATGTAGCCCTAAGCAGAGATGGGCGAAAAACACTTTCATTGAAAGGGGTTTCCAATCTTCCAAAAAACTACAAAAGTCCTCAAATCTCAGCATATATTCTTTCATCCAATCTTCATGATACTTTCAGGTAATGATCACTATAACAATCCTACTTCGCTGCCCAAATTTCGTTCTTCTAAGTTGAAGCATTCGTTTGCAGTAACAGTTTAAATTTTCAGGTTTCACTCTGTTTTCTCCTATGTGGATAGGTGTAGTTTGAACTCTAAATGAAACACGGTTTGTGCTAACTTCTTGAAACTTGATACAATGAAGTAGTTCTATGTTCTATCTCGATGGTTTGTTTCCTCTTGATTTAGCCCTAAGCAGAGACTGGCGGAAAACACCTTCATTGAAAAGGTCTTCCAAGCTTCCAAAAAAACATGAGTCTCCTGAATTCTCAGCATATATTTTTTCATCCAATCTTTACAATACTTTCAGGTAATCGTCACTACAACAATCTCACTTGGCTGCCCAAGTTTCATACTTCTAGGTTAAAGCATTCGTTTGCACTAACAGTTTCGATTGTTAGGTTTCACTCTGTTTTCTCCTATGTGGATAGATGTAGTTGGAACTCTAAATCAAACACGGTTTGTGCTAGCTTCTTGAAACTTGAGACAAATAATTAGTTTTAAATTCTATCTGTACAGTTTGTTTCTGCTTCATGTAGCCCTAAGCTGAGACGGGCGAAAACACTTTCATTGAAAGGGGTTGCCAAACTTGCAAAAAACTATTAGTCTTCGGAAATCTCAGCATATATTTTTTCATCCAATCTTCAAAATACTTTCAGGAAATGATCACTACAACAATCCCACTTGGCTGCCTAAATTTCATACTTCTAGGTTGAAGCATTCGTTTACAGTAACAGTTTCAATTTTCAGGTTTCACTCTGTTTTCTCCTATATGGAAAGGTGTAGTTTGAACTCTAAATCAAACACGGTTTGTGCTAGCTTCTTGAAACTTGACACAATGAGGTAGTTCCATGTTCCATCTCTATGGTTTGTTTCCTCTTGATATAGCCCTATGCAGAGATGGGCGAAAAACATCTTCATTGAAAAGGGTTTCCAATCTTCCAAAAAACTACAAATTCCTGAAATCTCAGCATATATTTTTTCATCCAATCGTCATGATACTTTCAGGTAATGATCACTACAACAATCCTACTTCGCTGCCCAAATTTCGTTCTTCTAGGTGGAATCATTCGTTTGCAGTAACAGTTTCAATTTTGAGGTTTCACTCTGTTTTCTCCTATATGGATAGGTGTAGTTTGAACTCTAAATCAAACACGGTTTGTTCTAGCTTCTTGAAACTTGACACAATGAAGTAGTTCTATGTTCTATCTCTATGGATTGTTTCCGCTTGATGTAACCTAAGCAGAGACTGGTGGAAAACAACTTCATTGAAAAGGTCTTCCAAGCTTCCAAAAAACCATGAGTCTCCTGAATTCAGCATATATTTTTTCATCCATCTTTACAATACTTTCAGGTAATCATCACTACAACAATCTCACTTGGCTGCCCAAGTTTCGTACTTCTAGGTTGAAGCATTCGTTTGCAGTAACAGTTTGAATTTTTAGGTTTCACTCTGTTTTCTCCTATATGGATGGATGTAGTTGGAACTCTAAATCAAACACGGTTTGTGCTAGCTTCTTGAAACTTGATACAAATAATTAGTTCTAAATTCTATCTCTATGGTTTGTTTCTGCTTCATGTAGCCATAAGCAGACACGGGTGAAAAACACTATCATTGAAAGGGGTTGCCAAACTTGCAAATAACTATGAGTCTTCGGAAATCTCAGCATATATTTTTTCATCCAATTTTCAAAATACTTTCAGGTAATGATCAGTACAACTATCCCACTAGGCTGCCAAAATTTCGTTCTTCGAGGTTGAAGCATTCGTTTGCAGTAACAGTTTCAATTTTCAGGTTTCACTCTGTTTTCTCATATATGGATAGGTGTAGTTTGAACTCTAAATCAAACACGGTTTGTGCTAGCTTCATGAAACTTGACACAATGAAGTAGTTCTAATTTCTTTCTCTAAGGTTTGTTTCCTCTTGATGTAGCCCTAAGCAGAGATGGGCGAAAAACACTTTCATTGAAAGGGGTTTCAAAGCTTCCAAAAAACTACAAAAGTCCTGAAATCTCAGCATATATTTTTTCATCCAATCTTCATGATACTTTGAGGTAATGATCAGTACAACAATCACAAATCGCTGCCCAAATTTCCTTCTTTTAGGTTGAGGCATTCGTTTGCAGTAACTGATTGAATTTTTAGGTTTCATTCTGTTTTCTCCTATATGGATAGATGTAGTTGGAACTCTAAATCAAACAATGTCTGTGCTAACTTCTTGAAACTTGACACAAATAATTAGTTCTAAATTCTATCTCTACGGTTTGTTTCTGCTTCATGTAGCCCTAAGCAGAGACGGGTGAAAAACACTTTCATTGAAAGGGGTTGCCAAACGTGTAAAAACCTATGAGACTTCGGAAATCTCAGCATATATTTTTTCTTCCAATCTTCAAAATACTTTCAGGTAATGATTACTACATCAATCCCCCTTGGCTGCCCAAATTTCGTTCTTCTAGGTTGAAGCATTCGTTTGTAGTAACAGTTTCAATTTTCAGGTTTCACTCTGTTTTCTCCTATATGGAAAGGTGCAGTTTCAACTCCAAATCAAACACGGTTTGTGCTAGCTTCTTGAAACTTGACACAATGAAGTAGTTCCATGTTCTATCTCTACGGTTTGCTTCTGCTTGATGTAGCCCTAAGTAGAGACGGATGAAAAACACTTTAATTGAAAGAGGTTGCCAAACTTGCAAAAAAAATATGAGTCATCGGAAATCTCAGCATATATATTTTCATCCAATCTTCATGATACTTTCAGGTAATGATCACTAGGACAATCCCACTTGGATTCCAAATTTCGTTCTTCTAGGTTTAAGAATTCGTTTGCAGTAACAGTTTCAATTTTCAAGTTTCACTCTGTTTTCTCCTATATGGAAAGGTGCAGTTTCAACTCTAAATCAAACACGGTTTGTGCTAGCTTCTTGAAACTTGACACAATGAAGTAGTTCCATGTTCCATCTCTATGGTTTGTTTCCTCTTGATATAGCCCTATGCAGAGATGGGCGAAAAATATCTTCATTGAAAAGGGTTTCCAATCTTCCAAAAAACTTCAAATTCCTGAAATCTCAGCATATATTTTTTCATCCAATCGTCATGATACTTTCAGGTAATGATCACTACAACAATCCTACTTCGCTGCCCAAATTTCGTTCTTCTAGGTGGAATCATTCGTTTGCAGTAACAGTTTCAATTTTGAGGTTTCACTCTGTTTTCTCCTATATGGATAGGTGTAGTTTGAACTCTAAATCAAACACGGTTTGTTCTAGCTTCTTGATACTTGACACAATGAAGTAGTTCTATGTTCTATCTCTATGGATTGTTTCCGCTTGATGTAACCTAAGCAGAGACTGGTGGAAAACACCTTCATTGAAAAGGTCTTCCAAGCTTCCAAAAAACCATGAGTCTCCTGAATTCAGCATATATTTTTTCATCCATCATTACAATACTTTCAGGTAATCATCACTACAACAATCTCACTTGGCTGCCCAAGTTTCGTACTTCTAGGTTGAAGCATTCGTTTGCAGTAACAGTTTGAATTTTTAGGTTTCACTCTGTATTCTCCTATATGGATAGATGTAGTTGGAACTCTAAATCAACACGGTTTGTGCTAGCTTCTTGAAACTTGATACAAATAATTAGTTGTAAATTCTATCTCTATGGTTTGTTTCTGCTTCATGTAGCCATAAGCAGACACGGGTGAAAAACACTATCATTGAAATGGGTTGCCAAACTTGCAAATAACAATGAGTCTTCGGAAATCTCAGCATATATTTTTTCATCCAATTTTCAAAATACTTTCAGGTAATGATCACTACAACTATCCCACTAGGCTGCCAAAATTTCGTTCTTCGAGGTTGAAGCATTCGTTTGCAGTAACAGTTTCAATTTTCAGGTTTCACTCTGTTTTCTCATATATGGATAGGTGTAGTTTGAACTCTAAATCAAACACGGTTTGTGCTAGCTTCATGAAACTTGACACAATGAAGTAGTTCTAATTTCTTTCTCTAAGGTTTGTTTCCTCTTGATGTAGCCCTAAGCAGAGATGGGCGAAAAACACTTTCATTGAAAGGGGTTTCAAAGCTTCCAAAAAACTACAAAAGTCCTGAAATCTCAGCATATATTTTTTCATCCAATCTTCATGATACTTTGAGGTAATGATCAGTACAACAATCACAAATCGCTGCCCAAATTTCGTTCTTTTATGTTGAGGCATTCGTTTGCAGTAACAGATTGAATTTTTAGGTTTCATTCTGTTTTCTCCTATATGGATAGATGTAGTTGTTGGAACTCTAAATCAAACAAGGTTTGTGCTAACTTCTTGAAACTTGACACAAATAATTAGTTCTAAATTCTATCTCTACGGTTTGTTTCTGCTTCATGTAGCCCTAAGCAGAGACGGGTGAAAAACACTTTCATTGAAAGGGGTTGCCAAACGTGTAAAAACCTATGCGACTTCGGAAATCTCAGCATATATTTTTTCTTCCAATCTTCAAAATACTTTCAGGTAATGATTACTACAACAATCCCCCTTGGCTGCCCAAATTTCGTTCTTCTAGGTTGAAGCATTCGTTTGCAGTAACAGTTTCAATTTTCAGGTTTCACTCTGTTTTCTCCTATATGGAAAGGTGCAGTTTCAACTCCAAATCAAACACGGTTTGTGCTAGCTTCTTGAAACTTGACACAATGAAGTAGTTCCATGTTCTATCTCTACGGTTTGCTTCTGCTTGATGTAGCCCTAAGCAGAGACGGATGAAAAACACTTTAATTGAAAGGGGTTGCCAAACTTGCAAAAAAATATGAGTCATCGGAAATCTCAGCATATATATTTTCATCCAATCTTCATGATACTTTCAGGTAATGATCACTAGGACAATCCCACTTGGATTCCAAATTTCGTTCTTCTAGGTTTAAGAATTCGTTTGCAGTAACAGTTTCAATTTTCAAGTTTCACTCTGTTTTCTCCTATATGGAAAGGTGCAGTTTCAACTCTAAATCAAACACGGTTTGTGCTAGCTTCTTGAAACTTGACACAATGAAGCAGTTCAATGTTCTGTCTCGATGGTTTGTTTCTGCTTGATTTAGCCCTAAGCAGAGACTGGCGGAAAACACTTTCATTGAAATGGGTTTCCAATCTTCCAAAAAACTATGTGTATCCTGAATTCTCAGCATATATTTTTTCATCCAATCTTCATGATACTTTCAGGTAATCGTGACTACAACAATCTCACTTGGCCACTCAATTTTCGTACTTCTAGGTTTAAGAATTCGTTTGCACTAACAGTTTCGATTGTTAGGTTTCATTCTGTTTTCTCCTATGTGGATAGATGTAGTTGGAACTCTAAATCAAACACGGTTTGTGCTAGCTTCTTGAAACTTGACACAAATAATTAGTTCTAAATTTTATCTCTACGGTTTGTTTATGCTTGATGTAGCCCTAAGCAGAGATGGGCGAAAAACACTTTCATTGAATGGGGTTGCCAAACTTGCAAAAAACTATGAGTCTTCGGAAATCTCAGCATATATTTTTTGATCCAATCTTCATGATACTTTCAGTAATGATCACTAAAACAATCCCACTTGGCTACCCAAATTTCGTTCTTTTAGGTTGAAGCATTCGTTTGCAGTAACAATTTCAATTTTCAGGTTTCACTCTGTTTACTCATATATGGATAGGTGTAGTTTGAACTCTAAATCAAACAAGGTTTGTGCTAGCTTCTTGAAAGTTGACACAATGAAGTAGTTCCATGTTCTATCTCGATGGTTTGGTTCCGCTTGATTTAGCCCTAAGCAGAGACTGGCGGAAAACACGTTCATTGAAAAGGTCTTCCAAGCTTCCAAAAAAACATGAGTCTCCTGAATTCTCAGCATATGTTTTTTCATCCAATCTTCATGATACTTTCATGTAATGATCACTACAGCAATCCCACTTGGCTGCCCAAATTTCGTTCTTCTAGGTTGAAGCATTCGTTTGCAGTAACAGTTTCAATTTCAGGTTTCACTCTGTTTTCTTCTATAAGGATAGATGTATTTGCAACTCTCAATCAAACATGGTTTGTGCTAGCTTCTTGTAACTTGTCACAATAAAGTAGTTCTATGTTCTCACTCTATGGTTTCTTTCCTCTTGATGTAGCGCTAAGCAGAGATGGGAGAAAAACACGTTAATTGAAATGCGTTCCAAGCTTCCAAATAAGTACGAATATCCTAAAATCTCAGCATATATTTTTTCATCCAATCTTCATGATACTTTCAGGTAATGGTCTGTAGAACAATCCTACTTGGCTGCCCAAATTTCATTCTTCCAGGATGAAGCATTCGTTTGCAGTAACAGTTTCAATTGTTAGGTTTCACTCTGTTTTCTCCTCTATGGATAGAAGTAGATTAAACTATAAATGAAACACGGTTTGTGCTATCTTCTTGAAACTTGACACAATAAAGTATTTCTAAGTTCTCTCTCTATGGTTTGTGTCCTCTTGATTCAGCCCTAAGCAGAGACTGGAGAAAAACACTTTCATTGAAAGGGGTTGCCAAGCTTCCATAAAACTACGAGTTCACTGAAGTCTCAGCATATATTTTTTTATCCAATCCCCATGATAGTTTCAGGTATGATAAGTGCACCAATCCCACTTGACTGCCCAAATTTCGTTCTTCTAGATTTAAGCACTAGTTTGCAGTAACAGTTTGAATTTGTAGGTTTCCCTCTGTTTTCTTCTAGATAGATAGATGTAGTTGGAACTCTCAATCAAACACGGCTTTTGTTCCCTTCTTGTAACTTGACACAAAAGCAGTTCTAAGTTTTCTCTCTATGGTTTTTCTCCTATTGATGTATCCCTAAGTAGAGAGGGGTGAAAAACACTTTCATTTAAAGGGCTGCTAAACTTCCAAAAAACTATGACTTTCCTGAAATCTCAGCATATATTTTTTTATCCAATCTTCATGATACTTTTAGGTAATGATCAGTACATCAATCTTACTTGGCTGCCCAAATTTCGTTCTACTAGGTTGAGGCATTCGTTGGCAGTAACAGTTTGAATTTTCAGTTTTGACTTTGTTTTCTCCTATAGGGATAGATGTAGTTTGAAATCTAAATCAAACTCAGTTTGTGCTAGCTTCTTGAAACTTGACACAAAAAAGTAGGTCTAAGTTCTCTCTCTATGTTTTCTTTCCTCTTGATTTACCCCCAAGCAGAGACGGGAGAAAAACACTTTCATTGAAAGGGGTTCCCAAGCTTCCATAAAACGACACGTCACCTGAAATCTCAGCATATATTTTTTCATCCAATCTTCATGATACTTTCAGGTAATGATTAGTACACCAATCCCACATGGCTTCCCAAATTGTGTTCTTCTAGGTTGAAGCTTTCGTTTGCAGTAACAGTTTGAATTTTTAGGTTTCACTCTGTTTTCACCTATATGGATAGATGTAGTTGGAACTATAAATCAAACACGGTTTGTGCTAGGTTCTTAAAAGTTAACACAATAAATTAGTTCTAAATTCTATCTCTGCTGTTTGTTTCCTCAGGATGTAGCCCTAAGCAGAGACGGGCGAAAAACACCTTCATTTAAAGGGGTTGCCAAGCTTCCATAAAACTATGAGTCTCCTGAAATCTCACCATATATTTTTTCATCCAATCTTCATCATACTTTCAGGTAATGATCAGTGCACCAATCCCACTTGGCTGCCCAAATTTCGTTCTTCTAGATGTAAGAACTCGTTTGCAGTAACAGTTTGAATTTTTAGGTTTCACTCTGTTTTCTTCTATATGGATAGATGTAGTTGGAACTCTCAATCAAACACGGTTTGTGCTAGCTTCTTGTAACTTGACACAATAAAGTAGTTCTAAGTTCTCTCTCTATGGTTTGATTCCTCTTGATTTAGCCCTAAGCAGAGACTGGAGAAAATCACTTTCATTGAAAGGGATTGCCAAGCTTCCATAAAACTACGACTTCCCTGAAATCTCAGCATATATTTTATCATCCAAAATTTATAATACTTTCAGGTAATGATAAGTGCACCAATCCCACTTTGCTGCCCAAATTTCGTTCTTCTGGATTTAAGCACTCGTTTGCAGTAACAGTTTTAATTTTTAGGTTTCAGTCTGTTTTCTTCTATATGGATAGATGTAGTTGGAACTCTCAATCAAACACGGTTTGTGCTGGCTTCTTGTAACTTGACACAATAAAGTAGTTCTAAGTTCTCTCTCCATGGGTTGTTTCCTCTTGATGGAGCCCTATGCAGAGACGGGCACAAAACACTTTCATTTACAGGGGTTGCCAAGCTTCCAAAAAACTACGAGTCTCCTGAAATCTCAGCATATATTTTTTCATCCAATCTTCATGATACTTTCAGGTTATGATCAGTATACCAATCCTACTTGGCTGCCCAAATTACGTTCTTCTAGGTTGAAGCTTTTCTTTGTGGTAACAGTTTGAATTTTTAGGATTCACTCTGTTTTCTCCTATATGGGTAGTTGTAGTTGGAACTACAAATCAAACACGGATTTGGTACCTTCTTGAAACCTGACACAATGAATTTGTTCTATATTCTATCTCTACGGTTTTGTTTGTTTCCTCTTGATATAACCCTAAGCAGAGACGGGCGAAAAACACTTTCATTGAAAGGGGTTGCCAATCTTCCAAAAAACCAGGAGTCTTCTGAAATCTCAGCATATATTTTTTCATCCAATCTTCATGATACTTTCAGGTAATGATCAGCACAACAATCCCACTTGGCTGCCCAAATTTCGTTCTTCTAGGTTGAGGCATTTGTTTGCAGTAACAGTTTCAATTTTCTGGTTTCACTCTGTTTTCTCCTATACGGATACATGTAGTTTCAAGTCTAAATCAAACACGGTTTGTGCTAGCTTCTTGAAACTTGACACATTGAACTAGTTCTATGTTCAGTCTCTACGGTTTGTTTCCTCTTGATGTAGCCCTAAGCAGAGACTGGCAAAAACACTTTCATTCAAAATAGTTTCCAAGCCTCCAAAAAACCATGACTCTCCTGAAATCTCAGCATATTTTTTTTCATCCAATTTCATGATACTTTCAGGTAATGATCAGTACAACAATCCCGCTTGGCTGCCCAAATTTCGTTCTTCTAGGTTGAAACATTCGTTTGCAGCAACGGTTTCAATTTTCAGGTTTCACTCTGTTTTCTCCGATATGGATAGATGTAGTTTGCACTCTAAATCAAACACGATTTGTACTAGCTTCATGAAACTTGACACAATGAAGTAGTTCTATGTTCAGTCGCTTTGGTTTGTTTCCACTTGATTTAGCCCTAAGCAGAGACTTGAGATAAACACTTTCATTGAAAGGGGTTGCCAAGCTTCCATGAAAATACGAATCCCCTGATATAAGCATATATTTTTTCATCCAATCTTCATGATAGTTACAGGTAGTGTTAAGTGCACCAATCTCACTTGGCTGCCGAAATTTCCTTCTTCTAGATTTAAGCACTCATTTGCAGTAACAGTTTGAATTTTTAGGTTTCACTCTGTTTTCTTCTATATGAATAGATGTAGTTGGAACTCTCAATCAAACACAGTTTTTGCTAGCTTCTTGTAACTTGACACAATAAAGTAGTTCTAAGTTCTCTCTCTATGGTTTCTTTCCTCTTGATGTAGCCCTATGCAGAGACGGGTGAAAAACACTTTCATTGAAAGGTGTTGCCAAGCTTCCTAAAAACTATGAGTCTCCTGAAATCTCACCATATATTTTTTCATCCAATCTTCATGATACTTTCAGGTACTGATCACGACAACAGTCCCACTTGGCTGCCCAAGTTTCATTCTTCTAGGTTGAAGCATTTGTTTGAAGTAACAATTTCAATTGTTAGGTTTCACTCTGTTTTCTCCTATATGGATAGACGTAGTTTAAACTCTAAATCAAACACGGTTTGTGCTAGCTTCTTGAAACCTGACACAATAAAGTAATTCTAAGTTCTCTCTCTATGGTTTGTTTTCTCTTGATTTAGCCCTAAGCAGAGGCTGGAGAAAAATACGTTCATTGAAAGGGGTTGCCAAGCTTCCAAAAAACTACGAATGTCCTGAAAACTCAGCATATATTTTTTCAACCAATCTTCATGATACTTTCAGGTAATAATAAGTGCAACAATCCCACTTGACTGCCCAAATTTCGTTCTTCTAGATATATGCACTCATTTGCAATAACAGTTTGAATTTTTAGGTTTTAATCTGTTTTCTTCTATATGAAATATGTAGTTGGCATTCTCAATCAAACATGGTTTGTGCTGGCTTCTTGAAACTTGACACAATGTATTAGTTCTAAATTCTATCTCTATGGTTTGCTTCCTCTTGCTGTAGCCCTAAGCAGGGACTGGCGAAAACCATTTTCATTCAATGGAGTTGCCAAGCTTCCAAAAAAATATGAGTCTCCTGAAATCTCAGCTTATATTTTTTCATCCAATCTTCATGATACATTCAGGTAATGATCACTACAAATTTCCCACTGGGCTTCCCAAATTTAGTTTTTCTAGGTTGAAGCATTCGTTTGCAGTAACAGTTTCAATTGTTAGATTTCACTGTTTTTTTCTCCTATATGGATAGACGTATTTTGAACTCTAAATCAAACAGGGTTTGTGCTAGCTTCTTGAAATTTGACACAATAAAGTAGTTCTAAATTCTATCTCTACCGTTTGTTTCCTCTTGATGTACCCCTAAGCACGGACTGGCGAAAACCATTTTCATTGAAAGGGGTTGCCAAGCTTCCAAAAAACTATGAGTCTCCTGAAATCTCAGGTTATGTTTTTTCATCCTGTCCACATGATACTTTCCGGTACTGATCACTACAACAATCCCACTTGGCTGCCCAAATTTCATTCTTCTAGATTTAAGCACTAGTTTGCAGTAACAGTTTGAATTTTTAGGTTTCACTCTGTTTTCTTCTATATGGATAAATATTGTTGAAACGCTCAATCAAACATGGTTTGTCCTAGCTTTTTGTAACTTTACACAATAAAGTAGTTCTAAGTTCTCTCTTTGGTTAGTTTCCTCTTGATGTAGCCCTAAGAAGAGACGGGCGAATAACAGTTTCATTTGAAGGGGTTTCCATGCTTCCAACAAACTACGAGTATCCTGTAGCAGTTTCTTTCTTTGAAGTGTGTTTGTCTGGTTTTGGGATCAGCGTTATGTTGGCCTCATAGAATAAATTTGGACGAGATCCTTCTTTTTCTATTTCTTGAAATAGCTTAAAAAGTATTGGTATTAATTCTTCTTTGAAGGTTTTGTACAACTCTGCTGTGTACCCATCCGGTTCAGGGCTTTTCTTAGTTGGTAGTCTCTTGATGGCCTTTTCAATTTCTTCTTTTGTTATTGGTCTGTTTCAATTGTGTGTGTCTTCCTGACTCAATCTGGGCAGATCATATGACTTAAGAAATTTATTGATACCTTCACTATCTTCTATTTTATTGGAATATAGGGTTTCAAAATACTTTTTAATTATCTTCTGTATTTCTGTAGTGTCTGTTGTGATATTGCCTTTTTCATCCCGTATGTTAGTAATTTGAGTTCTCTCTCTTCTTCTCTTCATTAGCATGGCTAAGGGTCTCTCGATCTTATTTATTTTTTCAAAGAACCAACTTTAATTTTATCAATTTTTTCAATGCATTTTTTTGTTTCAATTTCGTTGATTTCCGCTCTGATTTTAATTATTTCTTGTCTTCTGCTACATTTGCTGTTGTTTTGCTCTTCCTTTTCTAAGATTTTAAGATGTAGTGTGAGTTCATTTATGTGTTGGTTTTTTCTTTTTTTGAGGAATGAACTCCAGGAAATGAATTTCCCTCTTAAAACTGCTTTCATTGTGTCCCATAGATTTCGGTATGTTGTGTCTGTATTGTCGTTTATCTCTAGGAATTTTTTTATTTCCTCCTTTATATCTTCTGTAACCCATTGATCATTCAGTAACATATTGTTCATTTTCCAGGTGATGCAGGATTTTTCCTTCCTTCTTTTATCATTGATTTCCAGTTTCATTGCATTATGGTCAGATATGGTGCATGGTATTATCTCCACACCTTTATATTTACTGAGAGTCGCCCTATGGCATAATATATGGTCAATCTTTGAGTAGGATCCATGTGCTGCTGAGAAGAATGTATATCCACTTGATGATGGTTGATATATTCTATATATGTCAGTTAAGTCTAAGTTATTGATTGCGTTATTGAGTTTTATATTTTCATTGTTCAGCTTTTGTCTAGAGGATGTGTCCAATGGCGAGAGTGGTGTGTTGAAGTCCCCCATAATTATTGTGTTGTGGTCTATTTGACTCTTGAACTTGAGGAGAGTTTGTTTTATGAACGTTGCAGCACCATTGTTTGGCGCATACAAATTGATAATTGTTATGTTTTGATGGTGGATGGTTGCTTTTAACAGTATATAGTGTCCATCTTTATCCCTTTTGATTAACTTAGGTTTGAAGTTGACTTTATTCGATATGAGTATGGCCACTTCTGCTTGCTTCCAAGGGCCATGTGAGTGGTATGATTTTTCCCAACCTTTCACATTCAGTGTGTGTATGTCTTTTCCTATCATATGAGTCTCCTGAAGGCAGCATATTGTTGGATTTGTTTTTTTTTTTAATCCAGGTTACTAGCCTATGTCTCTTGATTGGTGAATTTAAGCCATTAACATTTAAGGTTAAAATTGAAATATGGTTTGTACTTCCAGTCATGTTTATTTATTTATTTATTTTAGATTGGCTAGTTTTCCCTCTTTGGTTATTTTTCTTTCCCTTTACTGAGATACCTCCCACTGTTAGTTTTGGGCGCTATTTTTCAATTCCTCTTCTTGTAATATTTTGCTCAAAATGCTTTGCAGTGCTGGTGTTCTGCCTGCGAATTCTTTTAGCTTTTGTTTATCGTGAAGTATTTTAATTTCATTGTCAAATCTGAAGCTTGGTTTTGCTGGATACAGTATTCTTGGTTGGAATCCATTATTTTTCAGTGTTTGAAATACGTTGTTCCAGAATCTTCTCGCTTTCAACGTCTGTGATGAAAAATCAGTAGTTAACCTAATTGGTTTACCCCTAAATGTAATCTGCCTCCTTTCTCTCGTAGCTTTTAGTATTCTCTCCCTGTCCTGTATGTTAGCTATCTTCATAATTATGTGTCTTGGAGTTGGTTTATTATGGTTTTGGATGTTTGGTGTCCTGTAAGCTTCCAGGATTTGGCAATCCATTCCATCTTTCATCTCTGGGAAGTTTTCTAGTATTATCTCATTTAATAAGCTGTCCATTCCTTTGGACTGAACCTCTGTGCCTTCTTCTATCCCAATGACTCTCAAATTTGGTCTTTTGATGAGATCCCATATCTCTTGGATAGATTGCTCCTGAGGTTTCAGCATCTTTTCTGTGTTGACTATATTCTTTTCAAGTTGATAAACTTTGTGTCCATTATCTGATGTTCTGACATGTACTTGATCTAGTCTGTTTGTAATATTCTCATTAGTGCTTTTAATCTGATTTATTGTTTCTTGCATTTCTATGATTACAGCTTGATTTATTTTAACACCTCTATCTCCTGGTAAAGCTCATTCTTTGCGGATTGAATTTGTGTGGTTAGTTCCTTTTCAAAATATACTTTCAATGCTTGGATTTGCTGTCTCATGTCTTCTCTAATACTCCATTCCATCTGAGTTAGGTATACCTTCTTTCCCTGTCCATGTTTCTGATTCTTCTAGGTCCTCCTGTATATTGAGGTTGTCCTGCATTGTTTGTAACCCTTTTTTCCCTTGTTTTTTCATATTGTTCACGTTGCTTTCCAGCTCTATTTGACTGCTTTGTTACTGCTTTCTCCTATAGATTTGTTTTGGCTTTGTATATCTCTGTTGTCTCTCTTTTGTGGTGGGAGATTATGCCTAGAAACGTTGGGCTTCATTGTACTTTAAAGCTGATTCATTCAATTCATATAAGGCTTCTAGGTTCTGTATGCATATAGTGATTTCTTGTTTGTTCTTAGGACTATATGTTTAGGTTAGGTGCTCTGGTGGTACGATGGTTAGTATGTCTTGGCTACTTTAGAAGATTGCTCCACTGAAGGTGGATACTACCAGGCAATTGCATCAGGGTGTTGGTAGTAGCTAGGTATTTAGGAGTCTTATAGACAGCCTCGAGAGATTCACCTATTTGCATTTAGACAATTACACAAAATGGAAGATGAAATGCTTGGGATGCAAGTTGTGGGGTAGGGGAATGAAGGTGCTGTTAAAAAAAAGGATAGAGAGAGAGATAGATTAGAGGGGAATGAAAAGAACAATAAAACTTGAAATGGGATAGAAAGAGAGAAAAAGAAGGGGAGAAAAGAACAGAGAGAGAAGAAAGAGAGCAAAAAATATCGACAACAGCAACAACAACAACAACAACAAAAATAAAGTCTTAGAGATCCACCTTCTTCTCTTCCAGTAGGCAGAGCTGTGCCCTCCAAGCGGACCTTCTGCTCTCTACCTGCCGAGAGCTAGATCTGTAAGGCATCTCCTGGGAGTCTCTCAGACTTGTCAGTCCAGAGCCATTTCACTTCTCCAGCCCTTAACCCCCTTCCTCCTGTCAGCCTGCCAGCCAAGTCCTGTTCCCCAAAAGTGATTCCCCAGAGATCTAGTTACACTTGCAGCCCCACCGTGTGTCCCTTTTAAGCCCCAGTGCTGTGGTAAACTGGCGGTTAAGACTTTGGGAGTCAGTGCTGGTGATATGGGGGCTGAGGGTCGGGGATTCCCTCTGCTTCCCTACGGACATGACCCCTGAGAAGTCAATGAAGTTTCCTGGCTGCTTGTATCAGAATGGGGAGTCACGCATCTACAAAAGTGGATTCTGCTGGGAAGGAATTCCGCCAGCCGAACTCCCATGACGTCACCTTTCTGCTATGGCGGGCCCCAGGCTCCTTGCCCGAGTGTCCAAAGGGAGGGGTGGGAGTGGACCGGCCCAGTTGGCCTCAGCTCCTGGCTCCTGAAGGCTTGGCTAAAGACTTCTTCCTTCAAAGCTCTGTCTAAGAGTCTAGCAGGACCCAGTCACTTTGGCTGCGGGCGGCGGATGGATCTGCGGCTGCGCCCGTGACGCACGAACTGTGGCTGGTGGGTCTGGAACTCCGCGTCTCCTGGTAGGGTTTTGCTCGTCTGGGTCACACAGATGCTCAAAAAAATCCTAGGAGCTCCCGGCCGGTCTCTCTAGTGGAATTTTGCTAGGAGATTCTCCGTTGATAGAAAGCAAGCGTTATCCTTGCGACTTTATGACCCCATCACTGGGGGTATATTGAAAGCGCAGCCTCGCTGCCTGACACCATGTTGGATCTCAGTAAAGTAGTTCTAAGTACTCTCTCTATGGTTTGTTTCCTCTTGATTTAGCCCTAAGCAGAGACTGGAGAAAAACACTTTCATTGAACTGGGTTGCCAAGCTTCCATAAAACTACGAGTTTCCCAAAATCCCAACATATATTTTTTTATCCAATCTTCATGATATTTTCAGGTAATGATAAGTGCACTAATCCCACTTGGCTTCCCAAATTTTGTTCTTCTAGATTTAAGAACTCGTTTGCAGTAACACTTTCAATTTTCAGGTTTCACTCTGTTTTCACATATATGGATAGATGTAGTTTGAATTCTAAATCAAACTCGGTTTGTGCTAGCTTCTGAAAACTTGACACAGTAAAGCAGTTCTAAGTTCTCTCTCTTTGGTTTGTTTTCTCTTATGTAGCCCTAAGCAGAGACGGGTGAAACACACATTCATTGAAAAGGGTTGCCAAGCTTCCAAAAAACTATGAGTCTCCTGAAATCTCAGCATATATTTTTTCATCCAATCTTCATGATACTTTCAGGTAATGATCACTACAACAATCCGACTTGGCAGCCCAAATTTCGTTCTTCTAGGTTGAAGCATTCGTTAGCAGTAACAGTTTCAATTTTCAGGTTTCACTCTGTTTTCTCCTATATGGATAAATGTAGTTTGAACTCTAAATCAAACACGGTTTGTGCTGGCCTCTTGAAACTTGACACATTAAAGTAGTTTTAAGTACTCTCTCTATGGTTTGTTTTCTCTTGATTTAGCCCTAAGCAGACACTTCCAAAAAACACTTTCATTGAAAAGGGTTTCCAAGCTTCCAAAAAACATGTGTCTCCTGAAATCTCAGAATATATTTTTACATCTAAACTTCATGATACGTTCAGGTAATGGTCAGTACAACAATCCCACTAGGCTGCCCAAATTTCGTTCTTCTAGATTGAAGAATTCGTTTGCAGTAAGAGTTTGAAATTTAGTTTCACTCTGTTTTCTCCTATATGGATAGAGGTAGTTTGACTCTAAATCAGACACTGTATGTGCTAGCTTCTTGAAACTTGACACAATGAAGTAGTTCTATGTTCTATCTCTATTTTTTGTTTCCTCTTGATGTAGCCCTAAGCAGAGATGGGAAAAAACACTTTCATTGAAAGGGGTTGCCAAGCTTCCAAAAAACTACGAGTCTCTTGAAATCTCAGCATATATTCTTTCAACAAATCTTCATGATACTTTCAGGTAATGATCAGTACACCAGTCCTACTTGGCTGCCCAAATTTCCTTCTTCTAGGTTGAAGCATTCGTTTGCAGTAACTTTTTGAATTTTTAGGTTTCACTCTGTTTTCTCTTATATGGATAGATGTAGTTGGAACTCTCAATCAAACACGGCTTGTGCTAGCTTCTTGAAACTTGACACAATGAATTAGTTCTAAATTCTATCTCTATGGTTTATTTCCTCTTGATATAGCCCTAAGCAGAGACTGGTAAAAAACACTTTCATTGAAAAGGGTTGCCAAGCTCCCCAAAAACTATGAGTCTCCTGAAATCTCAGCATATAACTCTTAATCCAATCTTCATGAAACTGTCAGGTAATGATCAGTACACCAATCCCACTTGGCTGCCAAAATTTCGTTCTTCTAGGTTGAAGCAGTCGTTTGCAGTAACATTTTGAATTTTTAGGTTTCACTCTGTTTTATCCTATATGGATAGATGTATTTCTAACTATAAAAGAAACACGGTTTGTGCTTGCTTCTTGAAACTTGACACAATGAATTCGTTCTAAATTCTATGTCTACGGTTTCTTTCCTCTTGATGTTCCCCTACGCAGAGACGGGCAAAAAACACTTTCATTGAAAGAGGTTTCCAAGCTTCAAGAAAACTATGAGTCTCCTGAAATCTCAGCATATATTTTTTCATCCAATCTTCATGATACTTTCAGGAAATGATCACTACAACAATCCCACTGGGCTTCACAAATTTCATTCTTCTGGGTTGCAGCATTCTTTTGCAGTAACAATTTCAATTGTTAGGTTTCACTCTGTTTTCTCCAATATGGATAGACGTAGTTTGAACTCTAAATCAAACAGGGTTTGTGCTAGCTTCTTGTAAATTGACACAATAAAGTAGTTCTAAATTCTCTGTCTATGGTTTGTTTCCTCTTGATTTAGCCTTAAGCAGAGACTGGAGAAAATCACTTTCATTGAAACTGGTTGCCAAGCTTCCATAAAAGTACGAGTTCCTTGAAATCTCAGCATATATTTTTTCATCCAATCTTCATGATACTTTCAGGTAACGATAAGTACACCATTGCCACTTGCCTGTGCCAATTTCCTTCTTCTCAATTTAAGCACTCATTTTCAATAACAGTTTGAATTATTTGGTTTCACTCTGTTTTCTTCTATATGGATAGATGTAGTTGGAACTCTCAATCAAACACGGTTTGTGCTAGCTTCTTGTAGCTTGACACAATAAAGTAGTTCTAAGTTCTTTCTCTGTGGTTTGTTCCTCTTGATTTAGCCCTTAGCAGAGACTGGTGAATAACACTTTCATTGAAAGCGGTTGCCAAGCTTCAAAAAAATTATGAGTCTCCTGAAATCTCAGCATATGTTTTTTCATCCAATCTTAATGATACTTTCAGGTAATGGTCACTGCCAGTGTCCAGCCCCAGAGAAGTCCAGGGAGTCCTGAAGTATGAGTGCCGTTGGTGAAAAGATGAGACAGGAGTCGTTCTGTTTGAGCAATCTCCAGAGAGAGAGCTAAAGCTGATTTCTCTGGGTCCCCTTTTTATTACAATTTTTCTCATCATTATAGATTCACAATACGTCATTGATCATATAATTTAAAACTTTGCCAAGACATGAAATTTCCTTAACCATGATTGAGAGCACACCTATCTACGTTCTTCCAGGATATGACCCCCAGCCATACAATCATTAAAGAATAGAATCATCAATAAAACATGTCAACAATTTACATCCTTAAAATTTTCGCAAGATTTACTATTTTACCCCAGATATGTTATTTCCTTATTAACTAATGCCAAACTACGTAACCAGACTCTAAGTCTCCTAGCCAATCATTAACCTAAAGTACACTTGTACTTTATTTGAAATATAAAATTGCTATCTAAAAAAATCCTTTTATATCTTATATTTAAAATATCCTAAAGTTTATGAATCATCCTTAAAACCTATCAAAAACCTATACAAATAAAGATATAAGAATTTCTAAACTTAAATTGAAATAAAATAATATTCCTAACATTATTCTAAAACTGTGTCTTATAAACCTATTTTAATTGATCCCTAAATTTGTTCTCATAAAACTGGTTGAGTTGCTTTCTCAAAGATTTTCTTTGTTTTACAGTCAAGGAACACTAGTTATCAATGAATTTGTTTTTCAGTCAAGGTGCACTAGTTCTCAAAGAGTTTGTTTTTCAGAGGATGATTGTTGTCCGTTATTAGGTTTGTCCACAATGTACTAACATAGAAGCATAGACTTTTACTTTGTCCTTGATATACTAAGTGGTGGGAAGAACGGCCTCCAAGGCATGAACTACCTGTTCTGTTCCAGCCATCTGAAATTAATTTGTTTGGCATTTAACACACTCATGCCTCCTGTGAGAAACATAAGCATGAAAATGAAAAGTCCCAATTACATAAAAAAGGGTCTCATTGTTTCGGTTATCCACCAACCAGCGTGGATTTTACCGACATTCATCCTCACTGACCCTGTCAAGACAGTGGGAGAGCGGCTATGCCAACACTTTTTCTCACTGTGACCCTGTCAAGACAGTGAGTGGAGGATTGCCTTCACCAGATCACTACAACAATCCCAATGGGATGCCCAAATTTCATTCTTCTAGGTTGCAGCATTCATTTGCAGTAACAGTTTCAATTGTTAGGTTTCACTCTGTTTTCTCCTATATGGATAGACATAGTTTTCAACTCTAAATAAAACACGGTTTGTGGTAGTTTCTTGAAACTTGAGACAATAAACTAGTTCTAAGTTCTCTCTCTATGGTTTGATTCCTCTTGATATAGCCCTAAGCAGAGAGGGGCGAAAAACACTTTCATTGAAAGGGGTTGCCAAGCTTCCAAAAAACTATGAGTCTCCTAAAATATCAGCATATATTTTTTCTTCCAATCTTCATGATACTTTCAGGTAATGATCAGTACACCTATCCCACTTGGCAGCCTAAATTTCTTTCTTCTAGGTTGAAGCATTCGTTTGCAGTAACATTTTGAATTTTTAGGTTTCACTCTGTTTTCTCTTATATGGATAGATGTAGTTGGAACTATAAATCAAACACGATATGTGCTAGCTTCTTGAAACTGGACACAATGAATCAGTTCTAAATTCTATCTCTACAGTTTATTTCCTCTTGATGTAGCCATAAGCAGAGACTGGCGAAAAACACATTCATTGAAAGGGGTTGCCAAGCTTCCAAAAAAATATGAGTCTCCTGAAATCTCTGCATATATTTTTTCATCCAATCTTCATGATACTTTCAGGGAATGATCAATACAACAATCCGACTTGGCTGCCCAAATTTCGTTCTTCTAGGTTGCAGCATTCATTTGCAGTAACAGATTAAATTGTTAGGTTTCACTCTGTTTTCTCCAATATGGATAGACATTGTTTGATCTCCAAATCAAACACGGTTTGGGCTATCTTCTTGAAAATTGACACAATACAGCAGTTCTAAGTTCTCTCTCTATGTTTTGTCTCCTCTTGAGGTAGGTCTAGGCAGAGATGGGCGAAAAACTCTTTAATTGAAAGGGGTTGCCAAGCTGCCTAAAAACTATGAGTCCCCTGAAATATCAGCATATATTTTTGCATCCAATCTTTATCATAATTTCAGGTAATGATCAGTACAACAATCCGACTTGGCTGCCCAAATTTCGTTCTTCTATGTTGCAGCACTCGTTTGCAGTAACAGTTTCAATTTTCAGGTTTTACTCTGTTTTCTTCTATATGGATAGATGTAGCTGGAACTCTCAATCAAACACGGTTTCTGCTAGCTTCTTGAAACTTGACACAATAAAGTAGTTCTAAGTTCTCTCTCTATGGTTTGTTTCCTCTTGATTTAGCCCTAAGCAGCGACTGGAGAAAAACACTTTCATTGAAAGGGGTTGTGAAGCTTCCATAAAACTACGAGTTCCCTGAAATCTCAGTATATATTTTTTTTATCCAATCTTCATGATACTTTCAGGTAATGATAAGTGCACCAATCCCACTTGGCTTCCAAATTTCGTTGTTCTAGATTTAAGCACTCGTTTGCAGTAACATTTTGAATTTTTAGGTTTAACTATGTTTTCTTCTATATGGATAGATGTAGTTGGAACTCTCTATCAAACACAGTTTGTGCTAGCTTTTTGCAACTTGACACAATAAAGTAGTTCTATGTTCTCTCTCTATGGTTTGTTTCCTCTTGATGTAGACCTAAGCAGCGACGTGCGAAAAACACTTTCATTGAAAGGGATTGCCAAGCTTCCAAAAAACTATGAGTCTCCTGAAATCTAGGCATATATTTTTTCATCCTATCTTCATGATACTTTCAGGTAATGATCAGTACACCAATCCCACTTGGCTGACCAAATTTCGTTCTTCTAAGTTTAAGCATTCGTTTGCAGTAACATTTTGAGTTTTTAAGTTTCACTCTGTTTTCTTCTATATGGATCAATGTAGTTGGAACTCTAAATCAAACACGGTTTGTGCTAGCTTCTTGAAACTTGACACAATGAAGTAGTTCTAAATTCTGTCTCTACGGTTTGTTTCCTCTTGATGCAGCCCTAAGCAGAGACTGGTGAAAACCACTTTCATTGAAAGGGGTTGCCAAGCTTCAAAAAAATTATGAGTCTCCTGAAATCTCAGCATATATTTTTTCATCCAATCTTCATGATACTTTCAGGTAATGATCACTACAACAATCCTAGTTGGCTGCCCAAATTTCGTTCTTCTAGTTTGAAGAATTTGTTTGCAGTAACAGTTTCAATTGTCAGGTTGCACTCTGTTTTCTCCTATATGGATAGACGTAGTTTGAACTCTAAATCAAACACGGTTTTTGCTAGCTTCTTTAAACTTGACACAATAAAGTAGTTTTAAGTTCTCTCTCTATGGTTTTTTCCTCTTGATTTAGCCCTAAGCTGAGACTGGAGAAAAACACTTTCATTGAAAGGGGTTGCCAAGCTTCCATTAAACTACGAATTCCCTGAAATTTCAGCATATATTTTTTCATCCAATCTTCATGATACTTTCAGGTAATGATAAGTGCACCAATTCCACCTGGCTGCCCCAATGTCGTTTTTCTAGATTTAAGCACTCGTTTGCAGTTACAGTTTGAATTTTTAGGTTTCACTATGTTTTCTTCTATATGGATAGATGTAGTTGGAACTCTCATTCAAACATGGTTTGTGCTAGCTTCTTGTAACTTGACACCATTAAGTAGTTCTAAGTTCTCTCTCTATGGTTTGTTTCCTCTTGCTGTAGCCCTAAGCAGAGATGGGCGAAAATTGCTTTCATTTAAAGGGGTTGCCAAGCTTCCAAAAAACTATGAGTCTCCTGAAATCTCAGCATATATTTTTTCATCCAATCTTCATGATACTTTCAGGTAATGATCACTGCCAGGGTCCAGCCCCAGCAGGGTCCAGGGAGTCCTGAAGGATGAGTGGCATTGGCGAAAAGATGAAATAGGAGTCGTTCTGTTTGAGCAATCTTCAGAGAGAGAGTTAATGCTGCTTTCTCTGAGTCCCCTTTTTATTTCAATTTTTCTCCTCATTATAGATTCACAATACGTCTTTGATTATATAATTTAAAAGTTTGCCAAGACATGACACTTTCTTCACCATGATTGAGAGCTCCCCTATCTACATTCTTTGAGGATATGACCCCCAGCCATACAATCATCAAAGTACAGAATCAACAATAAAACATGTCACCAATTTTCATCCTTCAGATTTTCCCAAGATTTACTATTTTTCCCAAGATATGTTATTTCCTTATTAACTAATGCCAAACTACGTAACCAGACTCTAAGTCTCCTAGCCAATCATTCACCTAAAGTACACTAGTACTTTGTTTTTAATCTAAAATTCCCATCTAAAAAAGTCCCTTTAAATCTTATATTTAAAATATCCTAAAGTTTATGAATCATCCTTAAAACATATCAGAAACCTATACAACTAAAGACTTAAGATTTTTCTAAACTTAAGAATTTAAGTAAAATAACATTTCTAACATTATTCTAAAACTGTGTCTTATAAAACTATTTTAATTGATTTCTAAATTTATTCTCATAAAACTGGTTTTGCTGCTTTCTCAAAGAGTTTCTTTGTTTCTCAGTCAAGGTACACTAGTTCTCAATGAATTTGTTTTTCAGTCAAGGTGCACTAGTTCTCAACGAGTTTGTTTTTCAGAGGATGATTGTTGTCCATTATTAGGTTTGTCCACAATGTACTAAGATAGAAAAATAGCCTTTTACTTTGTCCTTGATATGCTGAGGGGTGGGTAGAACAGTCTCCAAGGCATGAACTACCTGTTCTGTTCTAGCCATCTGAAATTAATTTTTTTGGCATTTAACATACTCATGCCTCCTGTGAGAAACATAAGCATGAAAATGCAAAGTCCCAATTACATAAAAAAAGGTCTCATGGTTTCGGTTCCCCACCAACCAGCGTGGCTTTGCCAGGATTCATCCTCACTGTGTCAAGACAGTGGGAGACCGGCTTTGTCAACACATTTTCTCACTGTGACCCTGTCAAGACAGTGAGTGGGGGATTGCCTTCACCGGATCACTACAACAATCCCACTGAGCTGCCCAAATTTCTTCTTCTAGGTTGCAGCATTCGTTTGCAGTAACAGTTTCAATTGATAGGTTTCACTCTGTTTATTCCTATATGGATAGACGTAGTTTTCAACTCTAAATCAAACACGATTTGTGCTAGCTTCTTAAAACTTGAAACAATAAAGTAGTTTTAAGTTCTCTCTCTATGGTATGTTTCCTCTTGATTTAGCCCTAAGCAGAGACTGGAGAAAAACACAATCATTGAAAGAGGTTGCCAAGCATCAATAAAACTTTGAGTTCCCTGAAATCTCAGCATATATTTTTTCATCGAATCTTCATGATACTTTCAGGTAATGATAATTGCACCAATTCCACTTGGTTGCCCAAATTTCGTTCTTGTAGATATAAGCACTAGATTGCAGTAACTGTTTGAATTTTTAGGTTTCACTCTGTTTTCTCCTGTATGGATAGAAGTAGTTTGAACTATAAATCAAACACGGTTTTGCTAGCTTCTTGAAACTTGACACAATGAAGTAGTTCTAAGTTCTCTCTCTATGGTTTGTTTCCTCTTGATGTAGCCCTAAGCAGAGATGGGCGAAAAACACTTTCATTGAAATGGGTAGCCAGGCTTCCAAAAAACTACGAGTCTCCTGGAATGTCAGCATATATTTTTTCATCCAATCATCATGATACTTTCAGGTAATGATCGTTACAACAATCCCACTTGGCTGCCCAAAATTTCGTTCTTCTAGGTTGGAGCATTCGTTTGCAGTAACAGTTTCAAATGTTAGGTTTCACTCTGTTTTCTCCTATATAAATAGACGTAGTTTAAACTCTAAATCGAACATGTTTTGTCCTAGCTTCTTGTAACTTGACACAATTAAGCAGTTCTAAGTTCTCTCTCTATGTTTTGTTTCCTCTTCATGTAGCCCAAAGCAGAGACTGGAGAAAAACACTTTCATTGAAACGGGTTGCCAAGCTTCCATAAAACTTCGAGTTTCCTAAAATATCAGCATATATTTTTTCATCCAATCTTCACGATACTTTCAGGTAATGATAATGGCACCCATCCCACTTGGCTGCCCAAATTTCGTTCTTGTAGATAAGCACTCATTTTCAGTAACAGTTTGAATTTTTAGGTTTCATTCTGTTTTCTTCTATATGGATAGATGTATTTTGAACTCTAAGCCAAACAAGGTTTGTGCTAGCTTCTTGTAATTTGACATAATAAAGCAGTTCTAAGTTCTCTCTCTATGGTTTGTCTCCTCTTGATGTAGCCCTAAGCAGAGACGGGCGAAAAACACTTTCATTGGAAGCGGTTGCCAAGTTTCCAAAAAATTATGAGTCTCCTGAAATATCAGTGTATATTTTTTCATCCAAACTTTATGATACTTTCAGGTAATGATCAGTACAACAGTCCCACTTGCCTGCCCAAATTTCGTTCTTGTAGGTTGAAGCATTCGTTTGCAGTAACAGTTTCAATTGTTAGCTTTCAATCTGTTTTTTCAAATAAGCATAGATGTAGTTTAAAGTCTAAATCAAACACTGTTTGTGCTAGCTTCTTGAAACTTGACACAATAAAGTAATTCTAAGTTCTCTCTCTATTGTTTATTTTCTCTTGATTTAGCCCTAATCAGAGACTGGAGAAAAACACTTTCATTGAAAGGGGTTGCCAATCTTACATAAAAGTACGAGTTGTCTGAAATCTCAGCATATATTTTTTGATCCAATCTTCATGATAGTTTCAGGTAATGATAAGTGCACCAATCCCACTTGGCTGCCCAAATGTTGTTCTTATAGTTTGAAGCATTCGTTTGCAGTAACAGTTTCAATTTTCAGGTATCACTCTCTTTTCTCCTATATGGATAGATGTATTTGGAACTCTAAATCAAACACGGTTTGTGCTAGCTTCTTGTAACTTGACACAATGAAGTACTTCTATCTAAGTTCCAAGTTCTATCTCTACGGTTTGTTTCCTCTTGATGTAGCCCTAAACAGAGACGATCGAAAAACACTTTCATTGAAAAGAGTTGCCAAGCTTCCAAAAAACTACGAGTTCCCTGAAATTCTAGCACAGTTTGTGTCATCCAATCTTCTTGATACTTTCAGGTAGTGATCAGTATACCAATCGCACTTGGTTTCCCAAATTTCTTTCTTCTGGTTGAAGCATTCTTTTGCTATAACAGTTTGAATTTTTAGGTTTCACTCTGTTCTTCTATATGGATAGATGTAGTTGGAACTCTCAATCAAACACGGTTTGGGCTAGCTTCTTGTAACTTGACACAATGATGTAGTTCTAAGTTCTATCTCTATGGTTTGTTCCTGTTGATGTAGCCCTAAGCAGAGATGGGAGATAAGCACTTTCATTGAAAGGGGTTACCAAACTTCCAAAATCTACCAGTCCCCTCAAATCTCAGCATATTTTTTTCATCCAATCTTCATGATACTTTCAGGACAATATAAGTACAACAGTAAAACTTGGCTACCCAAATTTCGCTTTTCTAGGTTGATCCATTCTTTTGCAGTAACAGTTTCAATTTTTATTTTTCACTCTGCTTTCTCCTATATGGATAGATGTATTTGGAACTCTAAATCAAACACGGTTTGTACTAGCTTATTGTGACTTGACACAATGAAGTAGTTTTATGTTCTATCTCTGCGGTTTGTTTCCTCTTGAAGAAGCCCTAACCAGAGATGGGGGAAAAACACTTTCATTGAAAGGGGTTGCCGAGCTTTCAAAAAACTACAAGTCTCCTGAAATCACAACATATATTTTTTCATCCAATCTTCATGATACTTTCAGGTAATGATCAGTTCAACAATCCCACTTGGGTGCACTAATATCGTTCTACTAGTTTGAAGCATTTGTTTGCAGTAACACTTTGAATTTTTGGTTTCATTCTGTTTTCTTTTATATGTATAGATGTAGTTTGAGAACTAAATCAAACTCGGTTTGTGCTAGCTTCTTGAAACTCAACACAATGAAGTAGTTCTAAGTTCTATCTCTATGGTTTGTTTCCTGTTGATTTAGCCCTAAGCAGAGACTGGCAAAAACACTTTAATTGAAAGGGGTTGTCAAGATTACATAAAAGGAGGAGTACCCTGAAATCTCAGCATATATTCTTTCATCCAATCTTCATGATACTTTCAGGTAATGATCAGTACAACAATCCCACTTGGCTGACCTAATTTCGTTCTTCTAAGTTTAAGCATTCGTTTGCAGTAACATTTTGAGTTTTTAGATTTCACTCTATTTTCTCCTATATGGATCGATGTAGTTGGAACTCTAAATCAAACACGGTTTGTGCTAGCTTCTTGAAACTTGACACAATGAAGTAGTTCTAAATTCTGTCTCTACGGTTTGTTTCCTCTTGATGCAGCCCTAAGCAGAGACTGGCGAAAACCACTTTCATTGAAAGGGGTTGCCAAGCTTCAAAAAAATTATGAGTCTCCTGAAATCTCAGCATATATTTTTTCATCCAATCTTCATGATACTTTCAGGTAATGATCACTACAACAATCGTACTTGGCTGCCCAAATTTCGTTCTTCTAGTTTGAAGAATTCGTTTGCAGTAACAGTTTCAATTGTCAGGTTGCACTCTGTTTTCTCCTATATGGATAGACATAGTGTGAACTCTAAATCAAACACGGTTTTTGCTAGCTTCTTTAAACTTGACACAATAAAGTAGTTTTAAGTTCTCTCTTTATGGTTTTTTCCTCTTGATTTAGCCCTAAGCTGAGACTGGAAAAAAACACTTTCATTGAAAGGGGTTGCCAAGCTTCCATTAAACTACGAATTCCCTGAAATTTCAGCATATATTTTTTTCATCCAATCTTCATGATAATTTCAGGTAATGATAAGTGCACCAATTCCACCTGGCTGCCCCAATTTCGTTTTTCTTGATTTAAGCACTCGTTTGCAGTAACAGTTTGAATTTTTAGGTTTCACTATGTTTTCTTCTATATGGATAGATGTAGTTGGAACTCTCATTCAAACATGGTTTGTGCTAGCTTCTTGTAACTTGACACCATTAAGTAGTTCTAAGTTCTCTCTCTATGGTTTGTTTCCTCTTGCTGTAGCCCTAATCAGAGATGGGCGAAAAATGCTTTCATTTAAAGGGTTTGCCAAGCTTCCAAAAAAACTATGAGTCTCCTGAAATCTCAGCATATATTTTTTCATCCAATCTTCATGATACTTTCAGGTAATGATCACAGCCAGGGTCCAGCCCCAGCAGGGTCCAGGGAGTCCTGAAGGATTAGTGGCATCGGGGAAAAGATGAAATAGGAGTCGTTCTGTTTGAGCAATCTTCAGAGAGAGAGAGTTAATGCTGCTTTCTCTGAGTCCCCTTTTTATTACAATTTTTCTCCTCATTATAGATTCACAATACGTCTTTGATTATTTAATTTAAAAATTTGCCAAGACATGACATTTCCTTCACCACGATTGAGAGCACCCCTATCTACATTCTTTGAGGATATGACCCCCAGCCATACAATCATCAAAGTACAGAATCAACAATAAAACATGTCACCAATTTTCATCCTTCAGATTTTCCCAAGATTTACTATTTTTCCCAAGATATGTTGTTTCCTTATTAACTAATGCCAAACTACGTAACCAGACTCTAAGTCTCCTAGCCAATCATTCACCTAAAGTACACTAGTACTTTGTTTTTAATCTAAAATTCCCATCTAAAAAGTCCCTTTAAATCTTATATTTAAAATATCCTAAAGTTTATGAATCATCCTTAAAACATATCAGAAACCTATACAACTAAAGACTTAAGATTTTTCTAAACTTAAGAATTTAAGTAAAATAACATTTCTAACATTATTCTAAAACTGTGTCTTATAAAACTATTTTAATTGATCCCTAAATTTATTCTCATAAAACTGGTTTTGCTGCTTTCTCAAAGAGTTTCTTTGTTTCTCAGTCAAGGTACACTAGTTCTCAATGAATTTGTTTTTCAGTCAAGGTGCACTAGTTCTCAACGAGTTTGTTTTTCAGAGGATGATTGTTGTCCATTATTAGGTTTGTCCACAATGTACTAAGATAGAAAAATAGCCTTTTACTTTGTCCTTGATATGCTGAGGGGTGGGTAGAACAGCCTCCAAGGCATGAACTACCTGTTCTGTTCTAGCCATCTGAAATTAATTTTTTTGGCATTTAACATACTCATGCCTCCCGTGAGAAACATAAGCATGAAAATGCAAAGTCCCAATTACATAAAAAAGGTCTCATGGTTTCGGTTCCCCACCAACCAGCGTGGCTTTGCCAGGATTCATCCTCACTGTGTCAAGACAGTGGGAGACCGGCTTTGTCAACACATTTTCTCACTGTGACCCTGTCAAGACAGTGAGTGGGGGATTGCCTTCACCGAATCACTACAACAATCCCACTGAGCTGCCCAAATTTCTTCTTCTAGGTTGCAGCATTCGTTTGCAGTAACAGTTTCAATTGATAGGTTTCACTCTGTTTATTCCTATATGGATAGACGTACTTTTCAACTCTAAATCAAACACGATTTGTGCTAGCTTCTTAAAACTTGAAACAATAAAGTAGTTTTAAGTTCTCTCTCTATGGTATGTTTCCTCTTGATTTAGCCCTAAGCAGAGACTGGAGAATAACACAATCATTGAAAGAGGTTGCCAAGCATCAATAAAACTTTGAGTTCCCTGAAATCTCAGCATATATTTTTTCATCGAATCTTCATGATACTTTCAGGTAATGATCAGTATACCAATCGCATTTGGCTTCCCAAATTTCATTCTTCTTGTTGAAGCATTCTTTTGCTATAACAGTTTGAATTTTTAGGTTTCACTCTGTTCTTCTATATGGATAGATGTAGTTGGAACTCTAAATCAATCACGGTTTGTGCTAGTTTTTAAACTTGACACAATGATGTAGTTCTAAGTTCTATCTCTATGGTTTGTTCCTCTTGATGTAGCCCTAAGCAGAGACGGTAGATAAGCACTTTCATTGAAAGGGGTTACCAAACTTCCAAAATCTACCAGTCCCCTCAAATCTCAGCATATATTTTTTCATCCAATCTTCATGATACTTTCAGGTAATGATCAGTTCAACCATCCCACTTGGGTGCACTAATATCGTTCTACTAGTTTGAAGCATTTGTTTGCAGTAACACTTTGAATTTTTGGTTTCATTCTGTTTTCTTTTATATGTATAGATGTAGTTTGAGAACTAAATCAAACTCGGTTTGTGCTAGCTTCTTGAAACTCAACACAATGAAGTAGTTCTAAGTTCTATCTCTATGGTTTGTTTCCTGTTGATTTAGCCCTAAGCAGAGACTGGCAAAAACACTTTAATTGAAAGGGGTTGTCAAGATTCCATAAAAGGAGGAGTACCCTGAAATCTCAGCATATATTCTTTCATCCAATCTTCATGATACTTTCAGGTAATGATCAGTACAACAATCCCACTTGGCTGACCGAATTTCGTTCTTCTAAGTTTAAGCATTCGTTTGCAGTAACATTTTGAGTTTTCTAGGTTTCATTCTGTTTTCACCTATATGTATAGATGTAGTTGGAACTCTAAATCAAACACGGTTTGTGCTAGCTTCTTGATAGTGGACTTAATTATGTAGTTCTATGTTCTCTCTCCATGTTTTTTTTTCCTGTTGATGTAGCCCTATGAAAAGGACGAAAAACACTTTCATTGAAAGGGGTTCCCGAGCATCCAAAAATCTATGAGTCTCCTGAAATCTCAGCATATATTTTTTCATCCAATCCTCATGATACTTTCAGGTAATGATCAGTACATCAATCTCACTTGGCTGCCCAGCTTTCGTTCTTCAAGGTTCCAGCATTCGTTTGCTGTAACAGTTTGAAATTTTAGATTTCACTCTGTTTTCTCCTATATGGGTAGATGTAGTTGGAACTATAAATCAAACACGGTTTGTCTAGCTTCTGGAAACTGGACATAATTAAGTAGTTCAAAGTTCTCTTTATGGTTTGTTTCCTCTTGATTTATCCCTAAGCAGAGACAGGCGAAAAACTCTTACATTGAAAGTGGTTGCCAAGCTTCCATAAAACTACGAGTTTCCTGAAATCTCAGCATATATTTTTTCATCAAAGCTACATGATACTTTCAGGTAATGATCAGTACACCAATACCACTTGGCTGTCCAAATTTTTTTCTTCTCGTTGAAGCATTTGCGTGCAGTAACAGTTAGAATTTTTAGGTTTCATTCTGTTTTCTCCAATATGGATAGATGTACTTTGAACTCTAAATCAAACACAGTTTGTGCTAGCTTCTTGAAACTCAACACAATGAAGTACTTCTACGTTCTGTCTCTATGGTTTTTTTCCTCTTGATGAAGCCCTAAGCAGAGATGGGCGAAAAACACTTTCATTGAAAGGGGTTGCCGATCTTTCAAAAAACTACGAGTCCCCTTAAATATCAGCGTATATTTTTTTATCAATTCTTCCTGATACTTTCAGGTAATGATTACTACAACAATCCCACTTAGCTGCCCAAATTTTGATCTTCTATGTTGAAGCATTCGTCTGCAGTAACAGTTTGAATTTTTAGTTTTCACTCAGTTTTCTTTTATATGAATAGATGTAGTTGGAAGTCTAAATCAAACAAGTTTTGAGCTAGCTTTTTGAAACTTAACACAATGAATTAGTTCTAAGTTTCTTCTCTACAGTTTGTTCCTCTTGATGTAGCCATAAGTAGAGATGCGAGAAAAACTCTTTCATTGAAAGGGGTTGCCAAACTTCCAAAAACTACGAATCCCCTCAAATCTCAGCATATATTTTTTATTCATTCTTCATGATACTTTCAGGAAATTAACAGTACAACAGTAAAACTTGGCTGCCCAAATTTCGTTCTTCTAGGTTTATCCATTCGTTTGCAGTAACAGTTTCAATTCTTAGGTTTCACTCTGTTTTCTCCTATATGGATAGATGTAGTAGGAACTCTAAATCAAACACGGTTTGTGCTAGCTTCTTGTAACTAGATAAAATGAAGTAGTTCTAAGTTCTATCTCTACGGTTTGTTTTTTCTTGATGTAGCCCTAAGCAGAGACGGGCGAAAAACACTTTCATTGAAATGGGTTCCCGAGCTTCCAAAAATCTACGAGTCTCCTGAAATCTCAGCATATATTTTTTCATCCAATCTTCATGATACTTTCAGGTAATGATCACTATAACAATCCCACTTGGCTGCCCAAATTTTGTTCTTCTAAGTTTAAGAATTCGTTTGTAGTAACAGTTTCAATTTTTAGGTTTCACTCAGTTTTCTCCTACATTGATAGATGAAGTTGGAACTCTAAATGAAAAACGGTTTGTGCTAGCTCCATGACACTTGACACAATAAAGTAGTTCTAAGTTCTATCTCTATGGTTTTTTTCCGCTTGATGTGTAGCCCTAAGCAGACTGACGAAAAACACTTTAATGAAAAGGGGTTGTGGAGCTTCCAAAAAACGACGAGTCTCCTGAAATCTCAGCATATATTTTTTCATCCAATCTTCATGATACTGTCAGGTAATGATCAGTACAACAGTCCCACTTGGTTTCCCAAATTTCATTCTTCTAGGTTGAAGCATTCTACTGCAGTAACAGTTTGAATTTTTAGGTTTCACTCTGTTTTCTTCTATATGGATACATGTAGTAGGAACTCTAAATCAAACACGGTTTGTGCTAGCTTTTTGAAACTTGACACAATGATGTATTTCTAAGTTCTATCTCTATGGTTTGTTCCGCTTGATGTAGCCCTTAGCAGAGACGGGCGAAAAACAATTTCATTGAAAGGGGCTGCCAACCTTCCAAAAACTACGTCTCCTGAAATCTAAGCATATATTTTTCATCCAATCTTCATGATACTTTCAGGTAATGATCAGTACAATATAAAACTTGGCTGAACAAATTTTGTTCTTCTAGGTTGAAGCATTCATTTGCAGTAACAGTTTGAATTTTTAGGTTTCACTTTGTTTTCTCCTATATGGATAGATGAAGTTTGAACTCTAAATCAAACACGGTTTGAGGTAGCTTCTTGAAACCTGACACAATGTAGTAGTTCTAACTTCTATCTCTATGTTTTGTTTCCTCTTGATGTTGCCCTAAGCAGAGACGGGCGAAAAACACTTTCATTGAAAGTGGTTGCCAAGCTTCCAAAAAAGTACGAGTTTCCTGAAATCTCATCATATATTTTTTCATCCAATCTTCATGATACGTTCAGGTAATGATCACTACAACAATTCCACTTGACTGTGCCATTTTCAATCTTCTAGGTTGACGCAATAGTTTGCAGTAACACTTTGAATTTTTAGGTTTCACTCTGTTTTCTCCTATATACATAGATGTAGTTTGAATTCTAAATCAAACACGGTTTGTGCTAGCTTCTTGAATCTTGACACAATAAAGTAGTTCTAAGTTCTCTCTCTATGGTTTGTTTCCTCTTGATTTAGACATAAGCAGAGACTGGCAAAAAACACTTTCATGGAAAGGAGTTACCAAGCTTCCATAAAAATACGAGTTCTCTGAAATGTCAGCATATATTTTTTCATCCAATCTTCATGATAGTTTCAGGTAATGATCAGTGCACCAATTGCACTTGGCTGCCCAAATTTCGTTTTTCTAGGTTGAAGCATTTGTTTGCAGTAACAGTTTGAATTTTTAGGTTTCACTCTGTTTTCTCCTTTATGGATAGATGGAGTTTGAACTCTAAATCAAACACAGTTTGAGCTAGCTTCTTAAAACCTGACACAATGTAGTAGTTCTAGTTCTATCTCTACGTTTTGTTTCCTCTTGATGTTGCCCTACGCAGAGATGGGCAAAAAACACTTTCATTGAAAGTGGTGGCCAAGCTTCCAAAAAACTACTAGTTTCCTGAAATCTCATCATATACTTTTTCATCCAATCTTCATGATACTTTCAGGTAATGATCAGTACAACAGACCCACTTGGCTGCCAAAATTTCATTCTTCTAGGTTCAAGGATTCGTTTGAAGTAACTGTTTCAATTGTTAGGTTTCACTCTGTTTTCTTCTATATGGCTAGATGTAGTTGGATCTATTAATCACAGACGGTTTGTGCTAGGTTCTTGAAACTTGACACAATGAATTAGTTCAAAAATCTGTCTCTAAGGTTTGTGTCTTCTTGATGTAGCCCTAAGCAGAGACAGGCGAAAAACACTTTCATTGAAAGGGGTTGTCAAGCTTCCAAATAGCTATGAGTCTCCTGAAATCTCAGCATATATTTTTTCATCCAATCTTCATGATACTTTCAGGTAATGATCAGTACAACAATCCCACTTGGCTGGCCAAATTTCGTTCTTCTAGGTTTAAGTATTCATTTGCAGTACCAGTTAGAATTTTTAGGTTTCACTCTGTTTTCTCCTATATACATAGTTGTAGTTTGAAATCAAATTCAAACACGGTTTGTGCTAGATTCTTGAATCTTGACACAAAAAAGTAGTTCTATGTTCTCTCTCTATGGTTTGTTTCCTCTTGATTTATCTCTAAGCAGAGACTCGCAAAAAAACACTTTCATTGAAAGGAGTTGCCAAGCTTCCATAAAACTACGAGTTTCCTGAAATGTCGACATATTTTTTTCATCCAATCTTCATGATACTTTCAGGTAATGATAAGTGCACCAATCCCTCTTGGCTGCCCAAATTTCGTTCGTCTAGGTTGAAGCATTCATTTTCAGTAACAGTTTGAATTTTTAGGTTTCACTCTCTTTTCTCCTATATGGATAGATGGAGTTTGAACTCTAAATCAAACACGGTTTGAGCTAGGTTCTTGAAACTTGACACAATGTAGTAGTTCTAACTTCTATCTCTACGGTTCGTGTCCTCAAGATGTAGCCCTAAGCAGAGACAGGCGAAAAAGACTATCATTGAAAGGGGTTGCCAAGCTTCCAAAAATTACAAGTCTCCTGAAAACTCAGCATATATTTTTACATCCAATCTTCATGATACTTTCAGGTAATTATCAGTACAACAATAACACTTGACTGCCCAAATTTAATTCTTCTAGGTTGAAGCATTCGATTGCAGTAACAGTTTAAATTGTTAGGTTTCACTATGTTTTCTCGTATACAGATAGATATAGTTGGAACTCTCAATCAAACACGGTTTGTGCTAGCTTCTTGTAACTTAACGCAATGAAGTAGTTCTAAGTTCTATCTCTACGGTTTCTTTCATCTTGATGTAGCCCTAAGCAGAGATGGCCGAAAAACACTTTCATTGAAAGGGGTTTTAAAACTTCCAAAAAACTACGAGTCTGCTGAAATCTCAGCATATATTTTTTTCATCCAATCTTCATGATACTTTCAGGTAATGATCACTACACCAATCCCACTTGGCTGCCCTAATTTCCTTCTTCTAGGTTGAAGCATTCGTTTGCAGCAACAGTTACAATTTTTAGGTTTCACTCTGTTTTCTCCTATATGCATAGATGTAGTTGGAACTCTAAATCAAACACGGTTTTTGCTATCTTCTTGATACTTGACACAGTGAATTAGTTCTAATTCTGTCTCTGCAGTTTCTTTCCTCTTTATGTTCCCCTAAGCAGAGATGGATGAAAAACACTTTCATTGAAAGGGGTTGCCAAGCTTCCAAAAAACTAGGAGTCTCCTGAATTCTCAGCATATATTTTTTCATCCAATCTTCATGATACTTTCAGGTAATGATCAGTACACCATTCCCACTTGGCTCCCCAAATTTCGTTCTTCTAGGTTGAAGCATTCATTTGCAATAACAGTTTCAATTTTCAGGTTTCACTCTGTTTTCTCCTATATGGATAGATGTAGTTGGAATTCTTAATGAAACACGGTTTGTGCTAGCTTCTTGAAACTTGACACAATAAAGTAGATCTAAGTTCTCTCTTTATGGTTTGTTTCCTCTTTATGTAGCCCTAAGCACAGACGGGCAAAAAACACTTTCATTGAAAGGGGTTGTGTAGAGAATCAGATGTGACTGTGTTACTGTTACTGTCCTTGATGGAGTCTACCTGCAAATAGGATATTCTCTCAAGGTATAGATAGGTAACAGTGGACTTGCCTGCTCGCAAATGAGAGGCTCCTTCAAGGTTTAGATCAGGTAACAGCGGACATGCTTGAAAACGTGGTGTCTGCTGTCCTTGGGAGGACTTGCCTGCAAACGGGATGTTCTGCCAAGTGTGCTAGGAGGGCGCTGAGAAAAATTTTATTATCTGTTCTTAACAAAGAGCAGAGCTCAATATACTCCGGGCCAAAAGTAGATTGGCCATGAGAAGCGGCTCACTTCTGATTAGAAAGTAAAACTTCTGTATGCTATGTTTCATTAGCTGAAAGACCTGATTTATTGATTTTGGAAGGCTGCCTTCTTTCTTCACAATACTATAAAAAGATTGCTTGTACACAATAAAGGACTTTTTTTTCTGCTGCTGCTTCGCTTGCTATGCTTCTTCTTCTTCTTTCTTTTCCCATGCTGACCTCCAAGTGAATTACTGCAACATTTGGCATAGTCGGCAGTATCCAGCACCGAAAGGGTAAGCACCCCGGGTTAAGAAAACAAAAGGGGAACTTTCGGGATTAACAAAATATTGAAAGGTATCTCCCCAGGTTGAAAGAAACTTTAGTGGGACTTTCAGAACTAACAAATATCGAAAGGTATCGCCCCAGATTGAAAGAAACTTTAGGGGGACTTTCAGAACTAACAAATATCGAAAGGCATCACCCCAAGTTGAAAGAAACTTTAGGGGGACTTTCAGAACTAACATGGGAAACTCCCAGTCCTTAAAGGAAAAATATGTGGAATTACTACAGGGATTATTATATTCTATAGGTGTAAAAACATCTCATAAGATACTCAAGGAGTTATTTAAAATTATAGAATGTCATTGTCACTGGTTCCAGCATCAAACTAAGGTCCAGTTAAATTTAGGGGAATAAAAATTGGTTCAGAAAGAGCTCCGTAAACAGCATCATGCTGGAAATGTTATTTCTTTAAAGATTTAGACATTGTGTAGCGCTATTACTCAGGCATTGCAATTATTAGAAAGCAATAATAAAAAGGGCTGTCTAAGTGAAAGTCAGGTTTATACATCAAAATCTGATAATAAGGTTAACAAAACAGAACCCAAGAAAGATATTTGTAATACTATAGATGATTCTCCTAAATCAGATCTGGGTGATAAGGAAGATTTAAAAAGTTCAGATAGTGACTCCAATATGAAAGAAATTATGGAGGCCTTTGTGGATAAAATGAAATTAAAAAAAACAAAGGTCTTGTCTTAAACCTACTATTCCTTCTAATGCTTCTCTCTTTCCAATGACAGAGTATAGAGTTGATGAGGGTAGAGAACAATAATGTTTTTCATTTCCTCTTACTATGATACATGATGATGATCATCTTGCATCTCCTCCTGGTTGTTTTGTTGATCCACCACATTTGTTTCCTATAACTAGACAACAAAACCTTCAAAATCCCCCAATGATTGATGTTCACTATACTGCAGTGGAATACAAGTTTATAAAGGATTTAAATCTACAGCCTTTCAATATGGCCCTCAGTCTCCTTTTGTGTTAGTTATGTTAGAAAATTTGGGAACTTCTAAATTACTTATTCCTTTGGATTGGGAGACATTAACCAAAACAGTTTGGAGGGATCTCAATGGTTACAATTGAGAAGTTGATGGGAAGATGAGGCACAAAAACAAGCTGGAAAGAGTGAAGCTCAAAATCCCCCTGGACCTATGGAGGATAAGTTAATGGGGGAGGGTAATTATCGTGCCTATAGAGAGCAAGCTCAATATACAGATCCAGATCTTCAACAAGTTTGACAGGTTTTTTTAAGAGCTTAGAGATGTGTAATACCCACTGGTCAGGCACAACCTTCCTTTACTAAAACTATACAAGGGGCTACTGAACCTTACACTGATTTTCTTGCAAGACCTCGTACTTTTGTAATGAGGGCAATGAGTCAAGATCAAACAACAAAGGTATTATTGGAAACAATAGCATTTGAAAATGCAAATCCTGAATGTAAGCATATTTTGGGGCCATTAAAAGGGCAAAACACCTCACTGAGTAAATATGTAAAAGCTTGTGCTGGAATGGGAGGAATTAAACAGCAAAGTTTCTGCTTTTACTGCAGCCATGGCTGGAGCCTTAAACCAAATAAATCAGAAACTTGTTTCAATTGTGGAAAAGCAGGTCATTTTAAAGGGATTGTAAAAAATAAATATATTGAATAAATAAATAAATGAATAAATAAATAAATAAATAAATAAATAAATTTTATGAGACTTTCTAATTACCGGCCGATTATTTTTTCTAGGACTCTTGCTTTTCCTAGATTCTGTATTTTTTGAACTCATAATTTTGATCCTACAGACCTAAGTTAATGTTTTTCTGATCAGTTCTATTTTTGATCAACTGTGAAATATTTAAACATTACAATTGAAAATTTCACCTAAAATAGCTACAAGGCCTTTATTGTTGTATGTGTGCACCTTTGTATTATATGTTGTATGTCTGTTTGTGCGTATGTCCATATATTATGTACATGATATAAAGATTTATATATATGTAAAGAGTGCTCATAAAATATTTTTAATTCACTGATTTTAATGGTTCAATTTAAGCTGGGTAAACAAATAAAAAATAAGATGTCTTTAACATGTTAATGACTGATGTGCTTTGGTTCTAGGACTTTTCTTCAACAACAACAACAAAAAATGGCTAACAGTGTTCATTATACTTGAATAATGTTTTGATAAAATTAGTACATTAATTAGACATAAGATTACTTGTTTATGAGTACTTTTGTTAAATATCTGATTGATTTACAAGGTTAATGTGCTAAATGTTAAATATACCATTAAATGCTTTTAATTCCTTAAATTACATTAGATAACATTATTAATAATTTTTTAAGTTTGTAAATAATATAAATAAATAAATACATAAATAGTTCTTTATCATCCCTAATAATTAGACACTATATTTTCATAATATGGTAAACAAATGTGATTTATTGTGTACTACAAATAACAAAATATCTCTTATTAAAATAAAATAATTTGCGTAAATTCAAAAATTTACAAGGATCATTTCAAAATGTAAATAAAGAAGGGGTTAACAAAAATTAAAAGGATCTAAGTATGGATTTAATAAAAAATGTGTTTCTAAAAGTGAGTAAATAAAAGGATTTAAACAAGTGATAAAGAAGCTCTATGTATGTTGGCTATATAGTTTTAAGTAAGTGATAAAGAAGATCTGTGTACGTTGGCTATATATGTAAATTTTTGAACAAATAATCTTAAAAGAATTAAGGATTATACAAATATGGTTAAACAACAACTGTTATTTTGCAATATTGTAATATGTTATTTCTTTAAGAGCTAAACTTAATTAATATAAAAACATCAATAGTAATTATGGTATTATTACTCTTCTTTGTATATAAATGTGTTCATATTTTCCAGGTATATAAGTCATTAAGATAAAAGTTTAAAATAAGAAAATTATATCAAACTGGTGTTCTCCAAAAGGTTGCATGATAAAAATATAACATATTAGAGATTTATTTATATCATTTAATGTTCTATAACTAGGCCTATTATCAATAAGATATATAAAGTTTTATGTTACTTTTTACACTGAGATACAATTTAAATGTATTTTTTTAAGTTAATGAGAGCCTTATCTACATAAAGGTTAATATTATACAACACAAATCATTTTTCTATTTTTCTAAAAAAAAGCTAAAAGCTTTCAGCCTTTCTTTATTTCATGTTTTAGATGTGTTATCGTATTGTGTTAGTTTTTACTCAAATAAACTTAAACAATTATTTATATAAAATTTATAATATAATATTTAAAAAAATAAACTTTAAAACTACAACACTTTACTTAAAATTTATAAAGAGCCCTACTTACCTAAAATAAGACTCTATGTCCTATCTGACTACATGTAAAAATAACAACAAAAATAGTACTCCAAATTTCAGTATATTGTACTCATATTAGAGCACATTCTAAACTGCCAGGACCATTAACAAAAAAAAATCAAAATATTAATCAACTATTATTCCCCTTACTAAAAGCTCATCTAGAACATGCTTTACATCATACAAACACAAAATAACTATTCATCATGTGCTCCTTTTAATATTTCTTACTGTCCTCCTGGTGTTAATCCAAGAGGACTCCATCCTAATGCCCTTTAACAAATGGATGTTGTTATAATTCAGTCATTTGGACAACTAAGATATGTACATCATACGATTGGCCCTCATACTCATTTTCTATGGACCACAGTTTATCTTAAAAAAAACTGATACAATCATTTCTCATTTATTATCTTGTTTTGCTATCATGGGAATTCCTTAAGAACTTAAAACTGACAATACACCTGCACTCAAAAAAATTACATTCATTTTTACAAAAGTATGACATTACACATACATTTGACATACCTTATAATAGTCAGGGTCAAGCTATTATAAAAAGGACAAATTATACATTAAGAAAATATATGCTAAAAATAAAAAGGGGGGATATAACTATGGCTTATACACCTCAAAATATACTTCATAAAACTTTACTAACTTTAAATTTTCTAAATGTCTGGCCAACTTCCAAGATTCCTGCAGCCCAGCAACATTTCTCTACATTTAAATCTCAGCCATTATTTCTAAAATTGGAAATACCTATATGGTACAGGGATGAAAATTAAGAATGGATTTCTAGGTTGATGCACCACTTGGGAAGGGGGTTTGCTCTTATTTCTACAGGTAAGACACCTTTCTAAGTACCTTCAAGACTTATCAAATTGAAGAATGAGCGACCCATTTGTCAGACAATTTCAGGAGCTAACAATGCAGAGAACTTCTATGATGGCAACGAGAACAGCAGACCCCCAACATGGGGACAGATAAAAAAGTTGACTTAAGAAGCTAAACAAACAAACAAACAAAACCCTTCAAAAGGCAAATCAGCCTTTAAATCCTGTTAATCTTTTTTTAGATATGCTTGCCGTTATTAATTGCCAGGTAAGTATAGTTTCTGCTCATTCTTTTGCTTATTGGGCCTATGTTCCTAACCCTCCTTTGGTGCGCAGTGTTTCCTGGGGAGAACCTGAAGTTCGTGTGTGAACTAATAATACTAATTTTTTCCCCGCTCCTGTATGTGGGGGAATTGAAAATATTCCATTCCATAAAAATCTGTATAATATTTCATATATAATTGTAGCTGTTGAAGGAGTCCCATTGTGTATAGGGGCTCATTCTTTCTGTTTGCCTCTTATAGCACATAATGACACTCATTCCTATAATACTTGGGGAATTAATTATCGTAGTTATTCTACTGCTGTTTTTACTGTCATGATATCTTCCCGAGGATTTAATACCTCTGGTGTATATGTTAATCAATCATCCCTATCATCTGAAGAATGCTTTGTCAGAACTCATCTTCCTTTATGTTCAGCGAAATATTTTGAAACATTTTTAACTCATTTAGAGTGGGAAAAATACCGTGATCACCACCCTAAAACAGTAGTCAAATATCAAAATATCACTATAGTTGATTGGAGTCCTGATCATTCTAAATTTATAGAAAGTTGGTCAAATCGTACTTTTAGATGGCATCGACATAATGGGACAATAAATTCTTGGGGTAATGAGACAATTAAAATGCAACATTATGCTTTGGTCCCTCCAAAGTTACAGCATATAAAATTTTCTAATATTCAAGGGGATATATGAAAATTAATGGCAGTATCTGGGAAATTCACTGTATGGACTGGAAATTTCACATTTAAAGTATCCCATTCCTCTCCTTTTGAAGTACATCTACATAATAATCTGACTTATTTTGCTTCTACATGTGTTAAATTCCCTTATTCTCTTATGATTGGAAACTGAGAATGAAATGTAACTTGGGGAACAATAACATGTATAGACTGTTATCTTACTCAATGTGTAAATAGAACTAATTGGGAATTAATAAAAATTAATAATTATTCTTTAGTTATTGTTAAAGCTCACACAGAATTGTGGGTGCCTGTTAATTTGACTCGTTCTTGGTCTGATTCATTGTCTGTTACTCATTTGTACAATGCTGTTCAAGTTTTGTTACATCGCTCTCGACGATTAATAGAAATAGTTATAGCTTCAATCCTTACAGTTGCTTCTTTAACTGACACTGCTGCAGTAACTGGAATTGCTTTACATCAAGGCATTCAAACTGCGGATTTTGTGAGAACATGGCATCAAGATGCTCATTGATTGTGGCAACAACAAAAGGACTTAGACTCTCAGTTGGCTACAGATGTGATCAATTTACAACATACTGTTTCCTGGCTTGGCGATCAAGTGAATATCTTGGCTACAAGAAGTGTACTGAAGTGTGACTGGAATTCTTCTCATATTTGTGTGACTCCTGTGCCATATAATACCAGTGATTCTTGGGAAAATGTTAAAAGACGGTTAAATGTACATCAAAATTTAACTTTAGAAATTATAAATTTGGAAAAGACTATTATGGACAGCTTTAGTAACACATTACATGAACTAACAGGATCTGACATTTTCCAAAAATTGTCTTCAAGTATTGCTAATTTAAATCCGTTAAGTCATTTTTTCTACCTTGTTGTCAGCTTCTTTAGGTAACACTGTAATAATTCTTGTTTTGTGTTTTGTTTTGTACATAGTCTTCCAACGCTGAAAAAAGTGGAGGCAACTGAAACATGAAACCTCTCTTTTCGCTTCTGATATGGCTCTTTGACAAAAACAAAAGTAGGGAAATATAGAGAATCAGATGTGACTGTGTTACTATTACTGTCCTTGATGGAGTCTGCCTGAAAACGGGATATTCTATCGAGGATTATATAGGTAACAGTGGACATGCCTGCTCGCAAACGAGAGGCTCCTTCAAGGTTTAGATAAGGTAACAGTGGACATGCTTGAAAACAAGGTGTCTGCTGTCCTTGGGAGGACTTGCCTGCAAACGGGATGTTCTGCCAAGTGGGCTAGGAGGGCACTGAGAAAAATTTTATTATCTGTTCTTAACAAAGAGCAGAGCTGATCATACACCGGGCCGAAAGTAGATTAACCATGAGAAGTGGGTCACTTGTGATTAGAAAGTAAAACTTCTGTATGCTACGTTTAATTAGCTGAAAGACCTGATTTATCAATGTTGGAAGGCTGCCTTCTTTCTTCACAATATATAAAAAGATTGCTTGTACACAATAAAGGACTTTTTTTTTCTGCTGCTGCTTCGCTTCCTATGCTTCCTCTTCTTCTTTCTTTTCCCATGCAGACCTGAAAGTGAATTACTGCAACACGTTGCCAAGCTTCCAAAAAACTAGGAGTTCTCTCTCTATTGGTTGCCAAGCTTCCAAAAATTACGAATCTCCTGAAATCCCAGCATATATTTTTTCATTCAATCTTTCAGGTAATTAACAATACACCAATCCCACTTGGCTGCTCAAATTTCAATATTCTAAGTTGAAGCATTCATTTGCAGTGAGAGTTTTAATTTTCAGGTTTCACTCTGTATTCTCCTATATGGATAGATGTATTTTGAACTCTAAATCAAACTCAGTTTGTGCTAGTTTCTTGAAACTCGACATAATAAAGTAGTTCTAAGTTCTCTCTCTGTGGTTTGTTTCCTCTTGATATAGCCCTCACAGAGACGGGCGAAAAACACTTTCATTTAAAGGGTTGCTGAGCTTCCAAGAACTACGAGTCTCCTGAAATCTCAGCATATAATTTTTCATCCAATATTCATGATACTTTCAGGAAATGATCACTACAACAATCCCACTTGGCTGCTCAAATTTCGATCTTCTATGTTGAAGCATTCGTCTGCAGTAACAGTTTGAATTTTTAGGTTTCACTCAGTTTTCTTCTATATGGATAGATGTAGCTGGAAGTCTAAATCAAACACGTTTTGTGCTAGCTTTTTGAAACTTAACACAATGAATTAGTTCTAAGGTCCTTATTTATGGTTTGTTCCTCTTGATGTAGCTCTAGGCAGAGATGGGAGAAAAACACTTTCATTTAAAGGGGTTACCAAACTTCCAAAAACTATGAGTCCCCTCAAATTTCAGCATATATTTTTTCATCCAATCTTCATGATACTTTCAGGAAATTATAAGTACAACAATAAAACTTGGCTGCCCAAGTTTCGTTCTTCTAGGTTGAACCATTCATTTGCAGTAACAGTTTCAATTTTTAGGTTTCACTCTGTTTTCTCCTATATGGATAGATGTAGTTGGTACTCTAAATCAAACACGTTTCAATTTTTAGGTTTCACTCACTTTTCTCCTATTTGCATACATGTATTTCGAACTCTAAGTCAAACTCGATGTGTCCTAGCTTCTTGAAACTCGACATAATAAAGTAGTTCAAAGTACTCTCTCTATGGTTTGATTCGTCTTGATTTAGCCCTAAGCAGACACTGGCGAAAAAACACTTTCATTGAAAGGGGTTGCCAAGCTTCCATAAAAGTATGAGTTCTCTGAAATCTCAGCATATATTTTTTTCATCCAATATTCATGATACTTTCAGGTAATGATCAGTACACCAATCTGACTTGGCTGCCCAAATTTCGTTCTTCTAGGTTGAAGCATTGGTTTGCAGTGAGAGTTTCAATTTTTAGGTTTCACTCGGTTTTCTCCTATATGGATACATGTCGTTTGAACTGTAAATTAAACTCGCTTTGTGCTAGCTTTTGATAGTAGACATAATCAAGTAGTTCTATGTTCCCTATCTACGGTTTGTTTCTCTTGATGTAGCCCTAAGAAGAGACGGGCTAAGAACACTTTCATTGAAATGGGTTGCAAAGCTTCCAAAAACTACGAGTCTCCTGAAATCTCAGCATATATTTTTTCATCCAATCTTCATGATACTTTCAGGTACTGCTCAGTACAACAATAACACTTGCCTGCCCAAATTTCATTCTTCTAGGTTGAAGCATTCGTTTGCAGTAACAGTTTCAATTTTTAGCTTTCACTCTGTTTTCTCCTATATGGATAGATGTAGTTGGAACTCTAAATCAAACTCGGTTTGTGCTAGCTTCTTGAAACTTTACAAAAAAAAGTAGTTCTAAGTTCTCTCTCTATGGTTTGTTTCCGCTTCATTTAGCCCTAAGTTGAAGTGGGTGAAAAACACATTCATTGAAAGGGGTTGCCGAGCTTCCAAAATACAATGAGTTCTCTGAAATTTCAGCATATATTTTTTCATCCAATCTTCACGATACTTTCAGGTACTGATCACTACAACAATCACACTTGGCTGCCCAAATTTTGTTCTTGTAGGTTCAAGCATTCGTTTGCAGTAACAATTTCAATTTTTAGGTTTCACTCGTTTTCTCCTATATGGATTGTTGTATTAGGAACTATAAATCAAACACGGTTTGTGATAGCTGTTTGTAACTTGACACAATGAAGTAGTTCTAAGTTGTATCTCTATGGTTTGTTTCCTCTTGATGTAGCCCTAACCAGAGAAGGGCGAAAAACATTTTCATTGAAAGGGGTTGCCGAGCTTCCAAAAATCTACGAGGCTTTTGAAATCTCACCATCTATTTTTTCATCCAATCTTCATGACACTTTCATGAAATGATAACTACAACAATCCCAATTGGCTGCCCAAATTTCGTTCTTCTTGGTTCAAGCATTCCTTTGCAGTAACAGTTTCAATTTTTAGGTTTCACTCTGTTTTCTACTATTTGGATAGATGTAGTTTGAACTCTAAATCAATCTTGGTTTGTGCTAGTTTCTTGAAGCTGGACATAATACAGTATTTCTAAGTTGTCTCTCTATGGTTTGTTTCCTCTTGATTTAGCCCTAACCAGAGACTGGAGAAAAACTCTTTCATTGAAAGGGGTAGGCAAGCTTTCATAAAAGTATGAGTTCCCTGTAATCTCAGCATATATTTTTTCTCCAATCTTCATGATACTTTCTGGAAATGATCAGAACAACATTAAAACGAGGCTACCCAAATTTCGTTCTTCTACGTTGAACCATTCGTTTGCAGTAACAGTTTCAATTTTTAAGTTTCACTCTTTTTCTCCTATATGGATAGATTTTGTTTGAACTCTAAATCAATCAGGGTTTGTGCTACCTTCTTGAAACTTGACACAATAAAGTAGTTCTAAGTTCTCTCTCTATGGTGTGTTTCCTGTTGATATAGCCCTAAGCAGAGACGGGCCAAAAACACTTTCATTGAAAGGGGTTGCCAAGCTCCCATAAATCTATGAGTTTCCTGAAATCTCAGCATGTATTTTTTTCATCCAAACTTCATGATACTTTCAGGTAATGATTAGTACACAAATAAACATCAACTGCAGAAATTTCGTTCTTCTAGGTTGAAGCATTCATTTGCAGTAACAGTTTCAATTTTTTGTTGTCTCTGTTTTGTCCTACATGGATAGATGTAGTTGGAACTCTAAATCAAACATGGTTTCTGCTAGCTTCTTGTAACTTGACACAATGAAGTAGTTCTAAGTTCTATCTCTGTGGTTTTTTTAATCTTGACGTAGCCCTAAGCAGAGACTTGCGAAAAACACTTCCACTGAAAGGGGTTGCCGAGCTTCCAGAAAACTAAGAGTCTCCTGAAATCTCAGCATATATTTTTTCATCCAATCTTCATGTTACCTTAAGGTAATGATCAGTACACCGATCCCACTTGGCTGCACCAATTTCCTTCTTCTAGGTTGAAGCATTCGTTTGCAGTGAGAGTTTCAATTTTTAAATTTCACTCTGATTTCTCCTATATGGATACATGTCGTTGGAACTCTAAATCAAGCACGGTTTGTGCTAGGTTCTTGAAACTTGATAGAAAAAAGTAGTTCTACGTTCTCTCTCTATGGTTTGTTTCCTCTTGATTTAGCACTAAATAGAGACTGGCAAAAAATACTTTCATTGAAAGGGGTTGCCAAGCTTCCATAAAACTACGAGTTCCCTGAAATCTCAGCATATATTTTTTCATCAAATCTTCATGATACTTTCAGGAAATGATCAGTACAACAATAAAACTAGGCTGCCCAAATTTCGTTCTTCTAGGTTGAAGCATTCGTTTGCAGTGAGAGTTTAAATTTTTAAATTTTACTCTGTTATTTCCTATATGGATAGATGTAGTTGGAACTCTAAATCAAACACGGTTTTCGCTAGGTTTTTGAAACTTGACAGAAGAAAGTAGTTCTCAGTTCTCTCTCTATGGTTTGTTTCCTCTTGATTTTGCACTAAGTAGAGACTGGCGAAAAACACTTTCATTGAAAGGGGTTGCCAAGATTCCATAAAAGGACGAATTCCCTGAAATCTCAGCATATATTTTCTCATCCAATCTTCATGAAACTTTCAGGTAATGATCACTACAACAATCCCACTGGGCTGCCCAAATTTCATTCTTCTAGGTTGAAGCATTAGTTTTCAGTGACAGATTCAATCTTTAGGTTTCACACTGTTTTCTTCTATATGGATAGATGTAGGTGGAACTCTAAATCAAACACGGTTTGTGCTAGCTTTTGGAAACTTGACTCAATGAAGTAGTTCTAAGCTCTCTCTATGGTTTGTTTCCTCTTGATGTAGCCCAAAGATGAGAGAGCCGAAAAACACTTTTTTTGAAATTGTTTGCAACCTTCCAAATCTACGAGTCTCCTGAAATCTCAGCATATATTTTTTCATCTAATCTTCATGATATATTCAGGTAATGATCAGTACAACAATCCCACTTGGCTGCCCAAATTGAGTTCTTTTAGGTTGAAGCATTCATTTGCAGACACAGATTCAATTTTTAGGTTTCACTCTGTTTTCTCCTTTATGAATAGTTGTAGTTGGAACTCTAAATCAAACACGGTTTGTGCTATCTTCTTGAAACTTGACAGAATAAAGTAGTTCAAAGTTCTCTCTCTATGGTTTGTTTCCTCTTGTTGTAGCCCTAAGGAGAGATGGGTGAAAAACACTTTAATTTAAAGGGGTTGCCGAGCTTCCAACAAGTAAGAGTCTCCTAAAATATCAGCATATATTTTTTCATCCAATCTTCATGATACTTTCAGGAAATGATCAGTACAACAATAAAACTTGGCCGCCCAAATTTTGTTCTTCTAGGTTGAAGCTTTCGTCTGCAGTAATAGTTTCAATTTATAGGTTTCACTCTGTTTTCTCCTATATGGATAGATGTAGTTTGACCTCTAAATCAAACTCGGTTTGTGCTAGCTTCTTGAAACTGGACATCATAAAGTAGTTCTAAGTTCTCTATCTAGGGTTTGTTTTCTCTTGATGTAGCCCTTAACAGAGACTGGCAAAAAACACTTTCATTGAAAGGGGTTGCCAAGCTTCCATAAAACTACGAGTTCCCTGAAATCACAGCATGTATTTTTTCATCCAATCTTCATGATACTTTCAGGTAATGATTAGTACACGAATAAAACTCTACTGCCAAAATTTCGTTTTTCTAGGTTGAAGCATTCATTTGCAGAAACAGTTTCAATTTTTTGGTTGACTCTGTTTTCTTCTACGTGGATAGATGTAGTTGGAACTCTAAATAAAACACGGTTTCTAAAGCTTCTTGTAACTTGACTCAATGAAGTTGTTCTAAGTTCTATCTCTGCGGTTTGTTTCCTTTGATGTAGCCCTAAGCAGAGATGTGCGAAAAACACTTCCATTGAAAGGGGTTGCCGAGCTTCCAGAAAACTACGAGTCTCCTGAAATCTCAGCATATATTTTTTCATCCAATCTTCATGTTACCTTAAGGTAATGATCAGTACACCAATCCCACTTGGTTGCACAAATTTCATTCTTCTAGGTTGAAGCATTCATTTGCAGTGAGAGTTTCACTTTTTAAATTTCACTCTGTTTTCTCGTATATGGATAGATGTAGTTGGAACTCTAAATCAAGCACGGTTTGTGCTAGGTTCTTGAATCTTGACAGAAAAAAGTAGTTCTACGTTCTCTCTCTATTGTTTGTTTCCTCTTGATTTACCACTAAGTAGAGACTGGCGAAAAACACTTTCATTGAAAGGGTTTACCAAGCTTCCATAAAACTACGAGTTCTCTGAAATCTCAGCATATATTTTTCATCCAATCTTCAGGATACTTTCAGGTAATGATCAGTATACCAATCCCACTTGGCTGCCCAAATTTCGTTCCTCTAGGTAGAAGCATTCCTTTGCAGTAACAGTTTGAATTTTTAGGTTTCACTCTGTTTTCTCCTATATGGATAGATGTAGTTGGAACTTTAAATCAAACACGTTTTGTGCTAGGTTCTTGAAACTTGACAGAATAAAGTAGTTCTAAGTTCTCTCTCTATGGTTTGTTTCCTTTTGATTTAGCCCTTAGCAGAGATTGCCAAAAAACACTTTCATTGAAAGGGATTGCTGAGCTTCCAAAAAAATACAATTATCCTGACATCTCAGCATATATTTTTTCACCAATCTTCATGATACTTTCAGGTAATGATCAGTACACGATTCCCACTATCCTGCCCAAATTTCGTTCTTTTAGTTTGAAGCATTCCTTTGCAGTAACATTTTCAATTTGTAGGTTTCACTCTGTTTTCCCCTATATGGATAGATGTATTTGGAACTCTAAATCAAACACGGTTCGTGCTAGCTTCATGTAACTTGACACAATGAAGTAGTTCTAAGTTTTGTCTCTATGGTTTGTTTCGTCTTGATGTAGCCCTATGCAGAGACGGGCGGAAAACACTTTCATTGAAAGGGTTTACCAAGCTTCCATAAAACTACTAGTTCCCTGAAATCTCAGCATATATTTTTTCATCCAATCTTCATGATAGTTTCAGGTAATGATCAGTACACCAATCTCACGTGGCTGCCCAAATTTCGTTCTTCTAGGTTAAAGCATTCGTTTGCAGTGAAAGTTTCCATTTTTATTTTTCAATGTGTTTTCTCCTATATGGATAGATGTGGTTGGAACTGTAAATTCAACACGGTTTGCGCTAGGTTCTTTTAAATTGACACAATGAAGTAGTAATAAGTTCTATCTCTACGGTTTGTTTCCTTTTGCTGTAGCCCTAAGCAGAGACGGGCGAAAAACACTTTCAATGAAAGAGGTTGCCAAGCTTCCAAAAACTAGGAGGCTCCTGAAATTTCAGGATATATTTTTTCATCCTATCTTCATGATGCATTCAGGAAATGAGCAGTACAACAACAAAACTTGGCTGCCGAAATTACGTTGTTATAGTTTGAAGCATTTGTTTGCAGTAAGAGTTTCAAATTTTAGGTTTCACTCTGTTTTCTCCTATATGAATAGATGTTGTTTGAACTCTAAATCAAACACGGTTTGTGCTAGCTTCTTGAAACTGGACATAATAAAGTAGATCTAAGTTCTCTGTCTATTGTTTTTTTACTCTTGATTTAGCCCTAAGCAGAGACGGTCGAAAAACACTTTCATTGAAAATGTTTGCCACGCTTCCAAAAACTACGAGTCTCCTGAAATCTCAGCATATATTTTTTCATCCACTCTTCATGATACTTTCAGGAAATGATCAGTACAACAAAAAAACTTGGCTGCCGAAATTATGTTCTTCTAGGTTGAAGCTTTTGTTTGCAGTCAGAATTTCAATTTTTAGGTTTCACTTTGTTTTCTCCTCTTGAATGGAATTAGTTTGAACTCTAAATCAAACTCGGTTTGTGCTAGCTTCTTGAAACTGGACATAATAAAGTATTTCTAAATTCTCTCTCTGTGGTTTGTTTCCTCTTGATTTATCCCTAAGCAGTGACTGGCGAAAAATACTTGCATTGAAACAGTTTGTCTCGCTTCCATAAAACTACGAGTTCCCTGAAATCTCAGCATATATTTTTTCATCGAATCTTCATGACACTTTCAGGTAATGATCAGTACAGCAATCCCACGAGGCTGCCCAAATTTCGTTTTTCTAGGTTGAAGCATTCGTTTGCAGTAAGAGTTTCAATTTTTAGATTTCACTCTGTTTTCTTCTATATGGATAGATGTATTTGAAACTCTAAATCAAACACGGTTTGTGCTAGGTTCTTGTAACTTGACACAATGAAGTAGTTCTTAGTTCTATCTCTACGGTTTCTTTCCTTTTGATGTAGCCCTATGCAGAGGGGGGCAAAAAACACTTTCATTGAAAGGGGTTGCCGAGCTTCAAAAAACTACGAGACTCCTGAAATCTCAGAATATATTTTTTCATCCAATATTCATGATACTTTCAGTTATTGATCAGTACAACAATCCAACTGGGCCGCCCAACTTTTGTTCTTCTAGGTTGAAGCATTCGTTTGTACTGACAGTTTCAATTTTTAGGTTTCACTCTGTTTTCTTCTAAATGGATAGATGTAGTTGGAACTCCAAATCAACACGCTTTTGGCTAGCGTCTTGTAACTTGACACAATGAAGTAGTTCTAAGTTCCACCTCTACGTTTGTTTCCACTTGATGTACCTCAAAGCAGAGACGGTCAAAAAACACGTTATTTGATAGGGGTTGCCGAGCTTCCAAAAAACTACGAATCTCCTGAAATCTCAGCATACATTTTTTCATCCAATCATCATGATACTTTTCAGGTAATTATCAATCCATCTTGGCTGCCCAAATTTTGTTCTTTTAGGTTAAAGCATTCGTTTGCAGTAACAGTTTGAATTTTTAGTTTAAACTCTGTTTTCTTCTATATGGATAGATGTAGTTGGAACTCTAAATCAAACACGCTTGTGCTACCTTTTTGAAACTTGATACAATGAAGTGGTTCTAAGTTCTATCTCTATGGTTTGTTCCTCTTGATGTAGCCCTAAGTAGAGACGGGGAAAAAACACTTTCATTGAAAAGTGTTGCCATGGTTCCAAAACTAGGAGTCTCCAGAAATCTCAGCATGTATTTTTTCATCAAAACTTCATAATACTTTCAGGAAATGTTCAGTGCAAAAATAAAACTTGGCAGCCAAATTTCTTTCTTCTAGGTTGAACCATTCATTTGCAGTAACAGTTTAAATTTGCATGTTTCACTCTGTTTTTTCCTATAAGGATAGATGTAGTTTGAACTCTAAATCAATCTCGGTTGTGCTAGTTTCTTGAAACTGGACTTAATAAATTAGTTCTAAGTTCTCTCTCTATGGTTTGTTTCCTCTTCATTTAGGCCTAAGCAGAGACTGGCGATAAACACTTTCATTGAAAGGGGTTGCCAAGCGTCCATAAAACTATGAGTTCCCTGAAATCTCAGCATATATTTTTTCATCCAATTTTCATGATACTTTCAGGTAATGATCAGTACACCAATCTCACTTGGGTGCCCCAATTTCGTTCTTCTAGGTTGAAGCATTCATTTGCAGGATCAGTTTCAATTTTTAGGTTTCACTCTGTTTTCTCCCATATGGATAGATGCAGTTGGAACTCTAAATCAAACACGTTTTGTGGTAGCTTCTTGTAACTTGACACAATGAAGTAGTTCTAAGTTCTATCTCTATGGTTTGTTTTCTCTTGATGTAGCCCTAAGCAGAGACTGGCAAACAACACTTTCATTGAAAGGGGTTCCCGAGCTTCCAAAAATCTACGAGTCTCATGAAATCTCAGCATATATTTTTTCATCCAAACTTCATGATACTTTCAGGAAATGATCAGTACAACAATAAAACTAGGCTGCCCAAAATTTCGTTCTTCTAGGTTGAAGCATTCGTTTGCAGTAACAGTTTCAATCTTTAATTTTCACTCTGTTTTCTCCTATATGGATATATATAGTTGGAACTCTAAATCAAACACGGTTTGTGCTAGCATCCTGTAACTTGACACAATGAAGTAGTTCTAAGTTCTATCTCTACGGTTTGTTTTCCCTTGATGTAGCCCTAAGCAGAGACGGGCAAAAAACACATTCATTGAAAGGGGTTCCCGAGCTTCCAAAAATCTACGAATCTCATGAAATCTCAGCATATATTTTTTGATCCAATCTTCATGATACTTTAAGGAAATGATCAGTACAACAATAAAGCTTGGCTGCCCAAATTTCGTTCTTCTACATTGAAGAGTTCGTTTGCAGTAACAGTTTCAATCTTTAGGTTTCACTTTTTTTTCTCCTATATGGATATATATAGTTGGAACTTAAATCAAACACGGTTTGTGCTAGCATCTTGTAACTTGACACAATGAAGTAGTTCTAAGTTCTATCTCTACCGTTTGTTTTCTCTTGATATAGCCCTAAGCAGAGACTGGCAAAAAACACTTTCATTGAAAGGGTTTGCCGAGATTCCAAAAAACTATGAGTCTCCTGAAATCTCAGCATATATTATTTAATCCAATCTTCATGATACATTCAGGAACTTATCAGTATAACAAACCCACTTGGATGTCCAAATTCCGTTCTTCTAGGTTGAAGCATTCGATTGCAGTAACCGTTTCAATTTTAAGGTTTCACTTTTTTTTCTCCTGTATGGATAGATGTATTTGGAACTCTAAATGAAACACGTTTGTGCTAGCATCTTAAAACTGTACATAAAAAAGTAGATCTAAGTTCTGTCTCTATTGTTTGTTTCCTCTTGATTTAGCCCTAATCAGAGACGGGCGAAAAACACTTTCACTGAAAGGGGTTGTCTGGCTTCCATAAAACTACGAGTTCCCTGATAAATCAGGATATATTTTTTCGTCCAATCTTCATGATACTTTCAGGTAATGATCAGTACAACAATCCCACTTGGCTGCCCAAATTTCGTTCATCTAGGTTGAAGCATTTGTTTGCAGTAACAGTTTCAATTTTTAGGTTTTACTCTGTTTTCTCCTGTGTGGATAGATATTGTCGGAACTATAAATCAAATACGACTTGTGCTTGCTTTTTGAAACTTGACAAAATAAAGCAGTTCTAAGTTCTATCTCTACGGTTTGTTTCTCTTGATGTAGCCCTAATCAGAGACCTGCGAAAACCACTTTCGTTGAAAGGGGTTTTTTTGCTTTCAAAAACTACGAGTCTCCTAAAAACTCAGCATATATTATTTCATCCAATCCTCATGATACGATCAGGTAATGATCAGGACACCAATCCCACGTGGCTGCCCAAATGTGGTTCTTCTAGGTTGAAGCATTCATTTGCAGTAACAGTTTCAATTTTTAGGTTTCACTCTCTTTTCTCCTATATGAATAGATGTGATTTGAACTCTAAATCAAACACGGTTGGTGCTATCTTCTTCTAACTTCACACAATGAAGTATTTCTAAGATCTGTTTCTATGGTTTGTTTCCTTTTGATGTAGCCCTAAGTAGAGATGGGCGAAAAAAAACTTTCTTTGAAAGGATTTTCCAACCTTCCAAAAAACTACGTTGTCTCTGAAATCTCAACATGTATTTTTTCATCCAATCTTCATGATACTTTCAGGTAATAATCAGTACACCAATCCCACTTGGCTGTCCAAATTTCTTTATTCTAGGTTGATGCATTCATTTGCAGTAACAGTTTCAATTTTTAGGTTTCGCTCTTTTTTCTCCTATAAGGATAAATGTAGTTGGAACTCTAAATCAAAAACGGTTTGTGCTAGCTTCTTGAAACTGGACATAATAATGAAGTACTAAGTTCTCTCTATGATTTAATTCCTCTTGATGTAGCCCTAAGCATAGATGGGAGAAAAACACTTTCATTGAAATCGGTTGCCAAGCTTCCAAAAACTACGAGTCTCCTGAAATCTCAGCATATATTTTTACATCCAATCTTCATGATACTTTCAGGTACTGATCAGTACAACAATAACACTTGGCTGTCCAAATTTCGTTTTTGTAGGTTGAAGCATTCGTTTGCAATAAGAGTTTCAATTTTTAGGTTTTACTCTGTTTTCTCCTATATGGATAGATGTATTTGGAACTCTAAATCAAACACGGTTTGTGCTAGCTTCTTGTAACTTGACACAATGAAGTAGTTCTACGTTCTATCTGTACTTTTTTTCCTGTTGATGTAGCCCAAAGCAGAGACGGGTGAAAAACACTTTCATTGAAAGGGGATGCCAAGCTTCCAAAACACTACCTGTCTCCTGAAACCTGACCATATATTTTTTCATCCAATCTTCATAATACATTCAGGTAATGATTACTATAACAATTCCACTTGGCTGCCCAAATTTCCTTCTTCTAAGTTAAAGCATTCGTTTGCAGTAACAGTTTGAATTTTTAGTTTTCACTCTGTTTTCTTGTATATGTATAGATGTAGTTGGAACTCTAAATCAAACGTGGTTTTTGCTACCTTTTTGAAACTTGACACAATGAAGTAGTTCTAAGTTCTATATCTATGGTTTGTTTCTGTTGATGAAGCCCTAAGCAAAGAAGGGCGAAAAACACTTTCATTGAAAGCGGTTGCCAAGCTTCCAAGAACTACGTGTCTCCTGAAATCTCAGCATATATTTTTTCATCCAAACTTCATTATACTTTCAGGAAGTGATCAGGACAACAAGAAAACTTGGCTGTCCAAATTTCGTTCTTCTAGGTTGAACCATTCGTTTGCAGTAAGAGTTTCAATTTTTAGGTTTCACTCTATTTCTCCTACATGGATAGATGTACTTTGAACTCTGAATCAAACTCGGTTTGTGCTAGCTTCTTGAAACTGGACATAATAAAGAAGATCTAAGTTCTATCTCTACGGTTTGTTTCCTCTTGTTGTAGCCCTAAGCAGAGACGGGCGAAAAACACTTTCATTGAAAGGGGTTGTCAACCTTCCATAAAACTACGAGTCTCCTGATATTCAGCATATATTTTTTCATTCAATCTTCATGATACTTTCAGGTAATGATTAGTACACGAATAAAACTCTACTGCAAAAATTTCGTTTTTCTAGGTTGAAGCATTCATTTGCAGAAACAGTTTCAATTTTTTGGTTGACTCTGTTTTCTCCTACGTGGATAGATGTAGTTGGAACTCTAAATCAAACACGGTTCCTAAAGCTTCTTGTAACTTGACTCAATTAAGTTGTTCTAAGTTCTATCTCTGCGGTTTGTTTCCTCTTGTTGTAGCCCTAAGCAGAGTCGGGCGAAAAACACTTTCATTGAAAGGGGTTGTCAACCTTCCATAAAACTACGAGTCTCCTGAAAATTCAGCATATATTTTTTTCATCCAATCTTCATGATACTTTCAGGTAATGATTAGTACATCAATCCCGCTTGGCTTCCCAAATTTCGTTCTTCTAGGTTGAAGCATTCATTTGCAGTGAGATTTTTAATTTTCAGGTTTCACTTTGTTTTCTCCTATATGGATAGATGTATATTGAACTCTAAATCAAACTCGCTTTGTGCTAGCTTCTTGAAACTAGACTTAATCAAGTAGTTCTAAGTTCACTCTCTGTGGTTTGTTTCCGATTGATGTAGCCCAAAGCAGGGATGGGTGAAAAATACTTCCATTGAAAAGGGTTGCAGATTCCAAAAACAACGAGTCTCCTGAAATCTTAGCATATATTTTTTCATCCAATCTTCATGATTCTTTCAGAAAATGATCAGTACAATAATAAAACTTGGCTGGAAAAATTTGGTTCTTCTAGGTTCAACCATTTGTTTCCAGAAACAGTTTCAATTTTTAGGTTTCACTCTGTTTTCTCCTATATGGATAGATGTATTTTGAACTCTAAATCAAACTCGATTTGTGCTAGCTTCTTGAAACTGGACATAATAAATTAGTTTTAAGTTCTCTCTCTATGTTTTGTTTCTTCTTGATGTAGCCCTAAACAGAGATGGGCGAAAAACACTTTTATTGAAATGGGTTGCCAAGCTTCCAAAAACTACGAGTCTCCTGATATTCAGCATATATTTTTTCATTCAATCTTCATGATAATTTCAGGTAATGATCCGTACAACAATAACACTTGGCTGCCCAAATTTCGTTCTTCTAGGTTGAAGCATTCGTTTGCAGTAACAGTTTCACTTTTTAGGTTTCACTCAGTTTTCTCCTATATGGATAGTTGTCTTTGGAACTCTAAATCGAGCACCGTTTGTGCTAGCTTCTTGTAACTTGACAAAATGAAGTAGTTCTATGTTTGATCACTACACTTTGTTTCCTCTTTATGTAGCTGTATGCAGAGTCGGGCGAAAAACACTTTCATTGAAAGGGGTTGCCAAGCTTCCAAAAATCTACGAGTCCTGAAATCTCAGCATATATTTTTTCATCCAATCTTCATGATACTTTCAGGAAATGATTACTACAACAATCCCACTTGGCTGCCCAAATTTCGTTCTTCTTGGTTCAAGCATTCCTTTACAGTAACAGTTTCAATTTTTAGATTTCCCTCTGTTTTCTCTTATATGGATAGATGTAATTTGAACTCTAATCAAACTCGGTTTTTTTCTAGCTTCTTGAAACTAGACATAATACAGTAGTTCTAAGTTCTCTCACTATGGTTTGTTTTCTCTTGATTTTGCCCTAAGGAGAGACTGGCGAAAAACACTTTCATTGAAAGGGCTTGCCAAGCTTCCAGAAACTACAAGTCTCCTGAAATCTCAGCATATATTTTTTTATCCAATCTTCATGATACCTTCAGGTAATGATCAGTACAACAATCCCACTTGGCTGCCCAAATTTCGTTCTTGTAGGTTGAAGCATTCGTTTGCAGTGAGAGTTTGAATTTTTAGATTTCAATCTGTTTTCTTCTATTTGGATACATGTAGTTGGAACTCTAAATCAAACACGGTTAATGCTAGCTTTTGAAACGAGACAAAATAAAGTAGTTCTAAGTTGTATCTCTTTGGTTTGTTCCTCTTGATGTAGCCTTAAGAAGACATGACCAAAAAACACTTTCATTGAAAGGGGTTGCCAAGCTTCCAAAAAATACGAGTCTCCTGAAATCTCAGCATATATTTTATCATCCAATCTTCATACTACTCTCAGGAAATGATCAGTACAACAATAAAACTTGGCTGCCCAAGTTTGGTTCTTCTAAGTTGAAGCATTCGTTTGCAGTGAGAATTTCAATTTTTAGGTTTCATTCTGTTTTCTTTTATATGGATAGATGTTGTTTGAACTCTAAATCAAACACGGTTTGTCCTAGCTTCTTGAACCTTGACACAATAAAGTAGTTCTAAGTTCTCTCACTATGGTTTGTTTAATGTTGATGTAGCCGTAAGCAGAGACGGGCGAAAAACACTTTCATTGAAATGGGTTGCCAATCTTCCAAAAACTACTAGTCTACTGAAATCTCAAAATATATTTTTTCATCCAAACTTCATGATACTTTCAGGTAATGATCAGTACAACATTAAAACTAGGCTGCCCATATTTCGTTTTTCTAGAATGAACAATTCATTTGCAGTAACAGTTTCAATTTTTAGGTTTCACTCTGTTTTCTCCTATTTGGATAGATGTAGATTGAATTCTAAATCGAACTCGGTTTGTACTAGCTTCTTGAAACTGGAGATAATAATTTAGTTCTAATTTCTCTCTCTATGGTTTGTTTACTTTTGATTTAGCCCTACGCAGAGACTGGTGAAAAACAATTTCATTGGAAAGGGTTGCCAAGCTTCCATAAAACTACGAATTCCCTGAAATATCAGCATATATTTTTTGACCAATCTTCATGATTCTTTCAGGTAATGATCAGTACACCAATTCCACTTGGCTGCCAAAATTACGTTCTTTTAGGTTGAAGCATTCGTTTGCAGTAACAGTTTGAATTTTTGCCTTTCCCTCTGTTTCCTTCTATATGGATAGATGTAGTTAGAAATCTGAATGAAACACGGTTTATGCTAGCTTTTGAAGCTTGACACAATGAGTTAGTTCTAAGTTCTATCTCTACGGTTTGTTCCTCTTGATGTAGCCCTAAGCAGAGACGGTCGAAAAACACTTTCATTGAAATGGGTTGCCAAGCTACCAAAAACTATGAGTCTCCTGAAATTTCAGAATATATTTGTTCATCCCATCTTCATGATACTTTCACGTAATCATCAGCACAACAATAACAATTGGCTGCCCAAATTTTATTCTTCTAGGTTGAAGCATTCGTTTGCAGTAACAGTTTCAATTATTAGGTTTCACTCTGTTTTCTCCTATATGGATAGATGTAGTTGGAACTCTAAATCAAACTCGGTTTGTGCTAGCTTCTTGTAAGTTGACACAATGAAGTAGTTCTAAGTTCTATATCTATGGTTTGTTTCCTCTTGATGTAGACCTAAGCACAGACGGGCGAAAAACACTTTCATTGAAAGGGTTTGCAAAGCTTCCCTAAAACTACGAGTTCCCTGAAATCTTACCATATGTTTTTTTATCCAATCTTCATGATACTTTCACGTAATCATCAGCACAACAATAACACTTGGCTGCCCAAATTTCATTCTTCTGAATTGAAGCATTCGTTTGCAGTAACAGTTTCAATTTTTAAGTTTCACTCTGTTTTCTTTTATATCGATAGATGTAGTTGGAACTCTAAATCTAACATGGTTTATGCTAGCTTTTTGAAACTTGACACATTGAAGTAGTTCTAAGTTCTATCTCTACTGTTTGTTCCTGTTGATGTAGCCCTAAGCAGAGACAGCTGAAAAACACTTTCATTGAAAGGGGTTGCCAAGTTTCCAAAAACTACGAGTCTCCTGAAATCTCAGCATATATTTTATCATCCAATCTTCATACTACTTTCAGGAATTGATCAGTACAACAATAAAACTTGGCTGCCCTAATTTGGTTCTTCTAGGTTGAACCATTCGTTTGCAGTGACAGATTCAATTTTTAGGTTTCACTCTGTTTTCTCATATTTGGATAGATGTAGTTTGAACTCTAAATCAAACTCGGTTTTTGCTAGCTTCTGAAACTCGATATAATAAAGCAGTTCTAAGTTCTCTCTCAATGGTTTGTTTCCTCTTGATTTAGGCCTAAGCAGAGACGGGCGAAAAACACTTTCATTGAAAGGGGTTGCCAAGCTTCCATAAAAGTACGAGTTCTCTGAAATCTCAGCATATATATTTTCTTCCAATTTCATGATACTTTCAGGTAATGATCAGTAAACCAATCCCACTTGGCTGCCCAAATTTCCTTCTTCTAGGTTGAAGCATTTGTTTGCAGTGAGAATTTCAATTTTTAGGTTTCAACCTATTTTCTCCTATATGGATAGATGTAGTTGGAACTCTAAATCAAACACGGTTTCTGCTAGCTTCTTGTAACTTGACACAATGAAGTAGTTCTAAGTTCTATCTCTACAGTTTGTTTCCTCTTGATGTAGCCCTAAGCAGAGACGGGCAAAAGACACTTTCATTGAAAGGGGTTGCCGAGCTTCCAAAAATCTACGAGTCTCCTGAAATATCAGCATAAGTTTTTTCATCCAATCTTCATAATACTTTCAGGAAATAATCAGTACAACAATAAAACTTGGCTGCCCAAATTTTGTTCTTCTTGGTTGAAGCATTCGTTTGCAGCAACAGTTTCAATTTTTAGGTTTCACTGTTTTCTCCTATATGGATAGATGTAGTTTGAACTCTAAATCAAACACAGTTTGTGCTAGCTTCTTGAAACTGGACATAATAAAGTATATCTAATTTCGCTCACTATGGTTTGTTTCCTCTTCATTTAGCCCTACGCAGAGACTGGCGAAAAACACTTTCATTGAAAGGGGTTGCCAAGCTTCCATATAACTCCGAGTTCCCTAAAATCTCAGCAAATATTTTTCCATCACATCTTCATGATACTTTCAGGGAATGATCAGTACACCAATCCCACTTGGCTGCCCAAATTTCGTTCTTCTAGGTTGAAGCATTCGTTTGCAGTAACAGTTTGAATTTTTAGGTTTCACTCTGTTTTCTTCTATATGGATAGATATAGTTGCAACTGTAAATTACACACTGTTTGTGCTAGCTTTTTGAAACTTGACACAATGAAGTAGTTCTAAGTTCTGTCTCTACGGTTTCATCCTCTTGATGTAACCCTAAGCAGAGATGGGAGAAAAACAATTTCATTTAAAGGGGTTGCCAAGCTTTCAAAAACTACGAGTCTTCTGAAATCTCAGTATATATTTTATCATCCAATCTTGATACTACTTTCAGGAAATGATCAGAACAACAATAAAACTTGGATAGCAAATTAGGTTCTTCTAGGTTGAAGCATTCGTTTGCAGTAGCAGTTTCAACTTTTAGGTTTCACTCTCTTTTCTTCTATTTGGATAGATGTAATTTGAACTCTAAATCAAACTCGGTTTGTGCTAGCTTCTTGAAACTCGACATAATAAAGTAGTTCTAAGTTCTCTCTCTATGGTTTGTTTTCTTTTGATTTAGCCCTAAGCAGAGACTGGCGAAACACACTTTCATTGAAATGGGTTGTAAGCTTCCATAAAAGTACAAGTTTCCTGAAATCTCAGCATATTTTTTTCATCCAATCTTCATGATACTTTTAGATAATGACCATACACCAATCCGAATTGGCTGCCCAAATTTCGTTCATTTGGGTTGAAGCATTCGTTTGCAGTGAGACTTTGAATTTTTAGATTTCACTCTGTTTTCTCCTATGTGGATAGATGTCGTTTCAACTCTAAATCAAACTCGGTTTGTGCTAGCTTTTTGAAACTCGACATAATAAAGTAGTTCTAAGTTCCCTCTCTATGGTTTGTTCCTTCTTGATGTAGTCCAAAGCAGAGACGGGCGAAAAACACTTTCATTGAAATGGGTTGCCAAGCTACCAAAAACTATGAGTCTCCTGAAGTCTCAGCATGTATTTGTTCATCCAATCTTCATGATACTTTCACGTAATCATCAGCACAACAATAACACGTGGCTGGCCAAATTTCATTCTTCTAGGTTGAAGCATTCGTTTGCAGTAACAGTTTCAATTTTTAGGTTTCACTCTGTTTTCTCCTATATGAATAGATGTAGTTCGAACTCTAAATCAAACTCGGTTTGTGCTAGCTTCTTGTAACTTGACATAATGAAGTAATTCTAAGTTCTATATCTACGGTTTGTTTTCTCTTGATGAAGCCCTAAGCAGAGATGGGCGAAAAACACTTTCATTGAAAGGGTTTGCCAAGATTGCATAAAACTACAAGTTCCCTGAAATCTTAGCATATATTTTTTTCATCCAATCTTCATGATACTTTCACGTAATCATCAGCACAACTATAACACTTGGCTGCCCAAATTTCATTCTTCTATGTTGAATCATTCGTTTGCAGTAACAGTTTCAATTTTTAGGTTTCACTCTGTTTTCTTTTGTACGGATAGATGTTGTTGGAACTCTAAATCTAACACAGTTCATGCTAGCTTTTTGAAACTTGACTTATTGAAGTAGTTTTAAGTTCTATCTCTACTGTTTGTTTCTGTTGATGTAGCCCTAAGCAGAGACGGCCGAAAAACACTTTCATTGAAAGGGGTTGCCAAGCTTCCAAAAACTACGGGTCTCCTGAAATCTCAGCGTATATTTTATCATCCAATCTTCATACTAATTTCAGGAATTGATCAGTACAACAATAAAACTTGGCTGCCCTAATTTGGTTCTTCTAGGTTGAACCATTCGTTTGCAGTGACAGATTCAATTTTTAGGTTTAACTCTGTTTTCTCATATTTGGATAGATTTTTTTTGAACTCTAAATCAAACTCGGTTTTTGCTAGCTTCTGAAACTCGACATAATAAAGTAGTTCTAAGTTCTCTCTCTATGGTTTGTTTCCTCTTGATTTATGCCTAAGCAGAGACTGGCGAAGAACACTTTCATTGAAAGGGGTTGCCAAGCTTCCATAAAAGTACGAGTTCTCTGAAATCTCAGCATATATTTTTTCATCCAATTTCATGATACTTTCAGGTAATGATCAGTACACGAATCCCATTTGGCTGCCCAAATTTCATTCTTCTAGTTTGAAGCATTTGTTTGCAGTGAGAGTTTCAATTTTTAGGTTTCACTCTATTTTCTCCTATATGGATGGATGTAGTTTGAACTCTAAATCAACCACGGTTTGTGATAGCTTCGTGACACTCAACATAATAAAGTACTTCTAAGTTCTCTCTCTATGTTTTGTTTTCTTTTGATTTAGCCCTAAGTAGAGAGGGGCCAAAAGCACTTTCATTGAAAGGGGTTGCCAACCTTCCATAAAACTACAATTTCCCTGAAATCTCAGCATATATTTTTTCATCCAAATTTCATGATACTTTCAGGAAATGATCAGTACAACAATCGCACTGGGCTGCCCAAATTTCGTTCTTCTACGTTGAAGCATTCGTTTGCAGTAACAGTTTCAATTTTTATATTTCACTCTGTTTTCTCCTATAAGGATAGATATAGTTTGAACTTTAAATGAAACTCGGTTTGTGCTAGCATCTTGAAACTCGAAATATTAAATTAGTTCTATGTTCTCTCTCTGTGGTTTGCTTTCTCTTGATTCAGCCATAAGCAGAGACTGGTGAAAAACACTTTCATTGAAAGGGATTGTAAAGATTCTATAAAAGGACGCGTTCCCTGAAATCTCAGCATATTTTTTCATCCAATCTTCATGATACTTTCAGGAAATGATAAGTACAATAATCCCAGTTGGTTGTCCAAATTTTGTTCTTTTAGGTTGAAGCATTCTTTTGCAGTAACAGTTTGAATTTTTAGCTTTCACTCTGTTTTCTTCTCTATGGATAGATGTATTTTGAACTCTAAATCAAACACGGTTTGTGCTAGCTTCTTGTAACTTGACACGATGAAATAGTTCTAAGTTCTATCTCTATGGTTTGTTTCCTCTTGATTTAGCCCTAATCAGACACGGGTGAAAAACACTTTCATTGAAAGGGGTTGCCGAGCTTCCAAAAAACAACGAGTTTCCTGAAATCTCAGCATATATTTTTTCATCCAATCTTCATGATACTTTCAGGTAATGATCAGTAAAACAATCCCACTTGGCTGCCCAAATTTCGTTCTTCTAGGTTGAAGCTTTCCTTTGCAGTAACAGTTTCAATTTTTAGGTTTCACTCTCTTTTCTCCTATGTGGATAGATGTAGTTGGAACTCTAAATCAAACACGATTTGTGCTAGCTTCTTGTAACTTGACACAATGAAATAGTTCTAAGTTCTATCTCTACGGTTTGTTTCCTCTTGATGTAGCCTTTAGCAGAGACGGGCGAAAAACACTTTCATTGAAAGGGGTTTTCAAGCTTCCATAAAACTACGAGTTCCAGGGATCCAACATGGTGGCGGGCAGAGATGCTGCCCTTTTAATCCACTCCCAGTGATGGGGTCATAAAGTCGCAAAGATAACTCTTGGATTCTACCAACGGAGATTCTCCTAGCAAAATTCCAGTGAAGAGAGACCTCCTAGGAGCTATTAGGATTTTTTTGAAGCGTCTGTTTGACCCGGACAAGCGAGATCCTGCCACGAGACGTGGAGTTCAAAATCCACCAGCCACAGTCCGCGCACCGCGGGCACAGCTGCAGATCCATCCACCTGCCTGCAGCCAAAGTGACTGGGTCCTGCTAGACGCCGAGACACAGCTTGGCAGGAAGAAGTCTTTAGCCAAGCCTCCACGAGCCAGGAGCTGAGGCGAACCGGGCCAGACCAGTCCCACCCCTCACCTGGGACACTCCGGCAAGGACCCTGGGGCCCCCCATAGCAGAGAGGTGACATCATTGGAGTTTGGCCAGCGGAATTCCTTCCCACAGAATCCACTTTAGCAGGTGCGTGACTCCCCTTACTGATACAAGCAGCCAGGAAACTTCATTGACTTCTCAGGGGTCGTGTCCATAGGGAAGCAGAGGGGATCCCAGACCCCCAGCCCCCCATATCATGAGCAGTGACCCCCAAAGTCTTAGCCGCCAGTTTACCACAACACTGGGGCTTAAAGGGACACGCGGTGGGGCTGCAAGTGTAACTAGATCTCTGGGGAATCACTTCTGGGGAATAGGACCTGGCTGGCAGGCTGACAGGAGGAAGGGGGTTAAGAGCTGGAGAAGTGAAATGGCTCTGGACTGACAAGTCTGAGAGACCCCCAGGAGACACCCTACAGTGATAGCTCTCGGCAGGTAGAGAGCAGACGCTCCGCTTGGAGGGTATAGCTCCGCCTACTGGAAGAGAAGAAGGTGGATCTCTAAGACTTTAATTTTATTTTTTGTTGTTGTTGTTTTTGCTGTTGTCGATATTTTTTTTCTTTCCTTCTTCTCTCCTTGTTCCTTTCTCCCCTTTTCCATCTCTCTTTCTATCCCATTTCAAGTTTTATTGTTCTTTTCATTCCCCTCTAATCTATCTTTCCCTCTATCCTTTTTTTTAAACAGCACCTTCATTCCCCTACCCCCCAACTCTCATCCCAAGCATTACATCTTTCATTGCGTGTAATTGTCTAAATGCAAATAGGTGAATCTCTCGAGGCTGTCTATAGACTCCTAAATACCTAGCTACTACCAACACCCTGAACCAATTGCCTGGTAGTATCCACCTTCAGTGGAGCAATCTTCTAAAGTAGCCAAGACATACTAACCATCGTACCACCAGAGCACCCATCCTAAACATATAGTCCTAAGAACAAACAGCAAATCATTATATGCATACAGAACCTAGAAGCCTTATATGAATTGAATGAATCAGCTTCAAATTACAAGAAAGCCCAACATTTCTAGGCATAATCTCCCACCACAAAAGAGAGACAACAGAGATATTCAAAGCCAAAACAAATCTATAGGAGAAAGCAGTTACAAAGCAGTCAAACAGAGCTGGAAAGCAACGTGAACAATATGAAAAAACAAGGGAAAAAACTGTTACAAACAATGCAGGACAACCTAAATATACAGGAGGACCTAGAAGAATCAGAAATATGGACAGGGAAAGAAATCAAGGCATACCTAATTCAGATGGAACGGAATATTATAGAAGACATGGGACAGCAAATCCAAGCATTGAAAGTATATTTTGAAGAGGAACTAACAACACAAATTCAATCCACAAAGAATGAGCTTTATCAGGAGATAGAGGTGTTAAAAAAAATCAAGTTGTAATCATAGAAATGCAAGAAACCGTAAATCAGATTAAAAGCACTAATGAGAATATTACAAACATACTAGATCAAGTAGAAGTCAGAACATCAGATAATGAAGACAAAGTTTATTAACTTGAAAAGAATATAGTCAACACAGAAAAGATGCTGAAATCTCACGAGCAATCTATCCAAGAGATATGGGTTCTCATCAAAAGACCAAATTTGAGAGTCATTGGGATAGAAGAAGGCACAGAGAATCAGTCCAAAGGAATGGATAGCTTACTAAATGAGATAATACTAGAAAACTTTCCAGAGATGAAAGATGGAATGGATTGCCAAATCCTGGAAGCATATAGGACCCCAAACATCCTAAACCCTAATAGACCAACTCCAAGACACATAATTATGAAGATAGCTAACATACAGGACAAGGAGAGAATACTAAAAGCTACGAGAGAAAGGAGGCAGATTACATTTAGGGGTAAACCAATTAGGTTAACGACTGATTTTTCATCAGAGACTTTGAAAGCGAGAAGATCCTGGAACAACGTATTTCAAACACTGAAAAATAATGGATTCCAACCAAGATTACTGTATCCAGCAGAACTAAGCTTCAGATTTGACAATGAAATTAAAATATTTCATGATAAACCAAAGCTAAAAGAATTCACAGCCAGAAAACCAGCACTGCAAAGCATGTTGAGCAAAATATTACAAGAAGAGGAATTAAAAAATAGCGCCCAAAATTAACAGTGGGAGGTATCTCAGTAAAGGGGGAGAAAAATAACCAAAGAGGGAAAACTAGCCAATCTAAAATAAATAAATAAATAAACACGACTGGAAGTACAAACCATATTTCAATTGTAACCTTAAATGTTAATGGCTTAAAGTCACCAATCAAGAGACATATGCTAGTAACCTGGATTAAAAAAGACTGAAGGTGAAAGGTTGGGAAAAGTCATACCACTCACATGTCCCTTGGAAGCAAGCAGGAGTGGCCATTCTCACATCGAATAAAGTCAACTTCAAACCTAAGGTAATCAAAAGGGATAAAGAAGGACACTATATACTGTTAAAAGGAACCATCAACCATCAAGACATAACAATTATCAATTTGTATGCACCAAACAATGGTGCTGCAACGTTCATAAAACAAACTCTCCTCAAGTTCAAGAGTCAAATAGACCATAACACAATAATTATGGGGGACTTCAACACACCACTCTCGCCATTGGACACATCCTCTAGACAAAAGCTGAACAAAGAAACTATAAAACTCAATAACGCAATCAATAACCTAGGCTTAACCGACATATATAGAATATATCAACCATCATCAAGTGGATACACATTCTTCTCAGCAGCACATGGATCCTACTCAAAGATAGACCATATATTATGCCATAGGGCGACTCTCAGTAAATATAAAGGTGTGGAGATAATACCATGCACCATATCTGACCATAATGCAATGAAACTGGAAATCAATGATAAAAGAAGGAAGGAAAAATCCTGCATCACCTGGAAAATGAACAATATGATCAATGGGTTACAGAAGATATAAAGGAGGAAATAAAAATATTCCTAGAGATAAACAACAATAGAGACACAACATACCAGAATCTATGGGACACAATGAAAGCAGTTTTAATAGGGAAATTCATTTCCTGGAGTTCATTCCTCAAAAAAAGAAAAAAAAAAACAAATAAATGAATTCACACTACATCTTAAAACCTTAGAAAAAAAAAGAGCAAAACAACAGCAAATATAGCAGAAAACAAGAAAAAATTAAAATCAGAGTGGAAATCAACGAAATTGAAACAAAAAAAAACATTGAAAAAATTGATAAAACTAAAAGTTGGTTCTTTGAAAAAATAAATAAGATCGACAGACGCTTAGCCATGCTAAGGAAGAGAAGGAGAGAGAGAACTCAAATTACTAACATACGGGATGAAAAAGGCAATAACAAAACAGACACTACAGAAATACAGAAGATAATTAAAAAGTATTTTGAAACCCTATATTCCAATAAAATAGAAGATAGTGAAGATATCGATAAATTTCTTAAGTCATATGATCTGCACAGATTGAGTCAGGAAGACACACACAATTGAAACAGACCAATAACAAAAGAAGAAATTGAAGAGGCCATCAAAAGACTACCAACTAATAAAAGCCCTGGACCGGATGGGTATACAGCAGAGTTTTACAAAACCTTCAAAGAAGAATTAATACCAATACTTGTCAAGCTATTTCAAGAAATAGAAAAAGAAGGAGCTCTTCCAAATTCATTCTATGAGGCCAACATAATCCTGATCTCAAAAGCAGACAAAGACACTTCAAAGAAAGAAAACTATACACCAATATCTCTAATGAACTTAGATGCAAACATTCTCAATAAAATCATGGCGAATTGAATGCAAAAGCATATCAAAAAAATTGTGCACGATGATCAAGTAGGATTCATCCCTGGGATGCAAGGCTGGTTCAATATACGGAAATCAATAAATGTTATTCACCACATCAATAGACTTAAAGATAAGAACCATATGATCATCTCGATAGATGCAGAAAAAGCATTTGACAAAGTATAGCATCCGTTTATGTTCAAAACACTAGAAAAACTAGGGATAACAGGAACTTACCTCAATATTGTAAAAGCTATATATGCTAAGCCTCAGGCTAGCATCATTCTAAATGGAGAAAAACTGAAGGCATTCTCTCTAAAATCAGGAACTAGACAGGGATGCCCTCTCTCACCACTTCTATTCAATTTAGTTCTTGAAATACTAGCCAGAGCAATTAGACAGACAAAAGAAATTAAAGGCATAAAAATAGGAAAAGAAGAACTTAAATTATCGCTATTTGTGAATGACATGATAATATACTTAACAGACCCAAAGGGTCTACAAAGAAACTGCTAGAGTTAATAAATGAATTCAGCAAATTGGAAGGATATAAAATCAACACACATAAATCAAAGGCATTCCTGTATATCAGCAACAAAACTTCTAAAATGGAAATGAGGAAAACCATTCCATTCACAATATCCTCAAAAAAAAAAAATAAAATACTTGGGAATCAACCTAACAAAAGAGGTGAAAGATTTATACAATGAAAACTACAGAACCCTAAAGAGAGAGATAGAAGAAGATCTTAGGAGATGGAAAAATGTACCCTGTTCATGGATAGGCAGAACTAACATTATCAAAATGGCGATATTACCCAAAGTTCTCTACAGGTTTAATGCGTTGCAAATCAAATTCCCAACGGCATTTCTTGTAGAAATAGATAAAGCAATCATGAAATTCATATGGAATAAAAAAGACCCAGAATAGCAAAAACAATTCTGAGCAGGAAGTGTGAATCTGGAGGTATAGCGATACCAGAGTTCAAACTGTACTATAAAGCAATAGTAACAAAAACAGCGTGGTACTGGTACCAAAACAGGCAGGTGGATCAATGGTACAGAATAGAGGAAACAGAAACCAATCCACAAAATTACAAATTTCTTATATTTGATAAAGGGGCTAAAAACATGCAATGGAGGAATGATACCATCTTCAACAAATGGTGCTGGGAAAATTGGAATTCCATATGCAACAAAATGAAACTGAATCCCTTTCTCTCGCCATGCACAAAAGTTAACTCAAAATGGATCAAGGAGCTTGATATCAAATCAGAGACCCTGCACCTGATAGATGAAAAAGTTGGCTCCAATCTACATATTGTGGGGTCTGGCTCCAAATTCCTATATAGGACAGCCATAGCCCAAGAGTTAATAACAAGAATAAACAAATGGGACTTACTTAAACTTAAAAGTTTTTTTCTCAGCAAGAGAAACAATAAGAGAAGTAAATAGGGAGCCTACATCCTGGGAACAAATCTTTACTCCTCACACTTCAGATAGAGCCCTAATTTCCAGAATATACAAAGAACTCAACAAAATAAACAATAAGATAACAAATAACCCAGTTAACAAATGGGCCAAAGACCTGAACAGACACTTCTCAGAAGAGGACAAACAATCAATTAATAAGTAAATGAAAAAATGCTCACCATCTCTAGCAGTCAGAGAAATGCAAATCAAAACCACCCTAAGATACCATCTCACTCCAGTAAGATTGGCAGCCATTAGGAAGTCAAACAACAATAAGTGCTGGTGAGGATGTGGGGAAAAGGGTACACTTGTACATTGCTGGTGGGACTGCAAATTGGTGCGGCCAATATGGAAAGCAGTATGGGGATTCCTGGGAAAGCTGGGAATGAAACCGCCATTTGACCCAGCAATCGCCCTCCTCGGGCTATTCCCTGAGGACCTTAAAAGAGCATACTATAGGGATATTGCCACATCAATGATCATAGCAGCACAATTCACAATAGCTAGACTGTGAAACCAACCTAGATGCCCTTCAATAGATGAATGGATAAAAAAATGTGGCATCTATACACAATGGAGTATTATGCAGCACTAAAAAATGACAAAATCATGGAATTTGCTGGGAAATGGATGGCATTAGAGCAAATTATGCTAAGTGATGCTAGCCAATCCTTAAAAAACAAATGCCAAATGTCTTCTTTGATTTAAGGAGAGCAACTAAGAACTGAACACGGGGAAAGAGCGTGAGGAAAAGATTAACATTAAACTGAGACGAGTGAAGGGACGGAAAGGGAGAGAGAATGGAACTTGCATGGAAATGGAAGGAAACCCTCATCGTTATACGAAATAACATATATGAGGTTGTGTTGGGAAAGGGGGGAAGGGAGAGAATGGAACAACACCAGATGAGGTAGAGAGGGAAGATAAAAGGGGAAAGGAGGGGGGATAGTAGGGGATAGGAAAGACAGCAGAATACAACAGTCACTAATATTGCATTATGTAAACATTCTGAATGTGTAACTGATGTGATTCTGCAATTTGTATTTGGGGTAAAAATGGAAATGCATAACTCACTTGAATCAAATGTATGAAAGATGAAAAAAATAAAAATAAAAAAAAAAAACCTAAGAGTTCCCTGAAATCTCAGCATATATTTTTTCATCCAATCTTCATGATACTTTCAGGTAATGATGAGTACACCAATCCCTCTTCGCTGTCCAGATTTCGTTTTCTAGGTTGAAGCATATGCTTGCAGTAACAGTTTGAATTTTTAGGTTTCACTCTGTTTTCTCCAATATGTATAGATGTACGTTGAACTCTAAATAAACCACGTTTTGTGCTAGCTTTTTGAAACTTGACACAATGAAGTAGTTCTAAGTTTTATCTCTACGGTGTGTTCCTCTTGATGCAGCCCTAAGCAGAGACGGGCGAAAAACACTTTCATTGAAAGGGGTTGCCAAGCTTCCAAAACTATGAGTCTCCTGAAATGTCAGCATATATTTTTTCATCCAATCTTCATGATACTTTCAGGAAATGATCAGTACAACAATAAAAATTGGCTGCCCAAATTTCGTTCTTCTAGGTTGAACCGTTCATTTGCAGTAACATTTCGAATTTATAGGTTTCACTCTGTTTTCTCCTATATGGATAGATGTATTTGGAACTCTAAATCAAACACGGTTTGTGCTAGCTTCTAGTAACTTGACTCAATGAAATATTCTATCTCTACGGTTTGTTTTTCTTGATGTTACCCCAAGCAGAGACGGGCAAAAAACACGTTCTTTGAAAGGGGTTGCCAAGCTTCCAAAAACTACGAGTCTCCTGAAATTTCAGCGTATATTTTTTCATCCAATCTTCATGATACTTTCAGGTAATGATCAGTACAACAATAACACTTGGCTGCCCAAATTTCGTTCTTCTAGGTTGAAGAATTCGTTTGCAGGAACAGATTCAATTTTTAGGATTCACTCTGTTTTCTCTATATAAATAGGTGTAGTTGGAAGTCTAAATCAAACACGGTTTGTGCTTGCTTCTTGAAACTTGACACAATAAAGTAGTTCTAAGCTCTCTCTCTATGGATTTTTTCCTCTTGATGTAGCCCTAAGCAGAGATGGGCGAAAAACACATTCATTGAAATCGGTTTCCAAGCTTCCATAATAGTATGATTTCCCTGAAATGTCAGCATATATTTTTCATCGAATCTTCATGATACTTTCAGGTAATGATCAGTACGACAATCCCATTGGCTGCCCAAATTTCCTTCTTCTATGTTGAAACATTCGTTTGCAGTAAGAGTTTGAATATTTCGGTTTCACTTTGTTTTCCCCAATATGGATATATGTACTTGAAAGTCTAAATCAAACACGAATTGTACTTGCTTCTGAAAACTTTTCACAAAAAGGTAGTTCTAAGTTCTCTCTCTATGGTTTGTTTCCACTAGATGTAGCCCTAAGCAGAGACTGGCGAAAAACACTTTCATTGAAAAGGGTTTCCAAGCTTCCAAAAAACAATGAGTTTGTGAAATCTCAGCATATATATTTTCATCCAATCTTCAAAATACTGTCAGGTAATAATCAGTACACCAATCCCACTTGGCTGCCCAAATTTCGTTCTTCTAGGTTGAAGCATTCGTTTGCAGTAACAGTTTCAATTTTTAGATTTCACTCTGTTTTCTTCAATATGGATACATATTATTGGAACTCTAAATCAAACATGGTTTGTGCTAGCTTCTTATAACTTGACACAATGAAGTAGTTCTATGTTCTACCTCTGCAGTTTGTTTCCTCTTGATGTAGCCCTAAACAGTGACTGGAGAACACACTTTAATTGAAAGGGGTTGCCAAGCTTCCTTAAAACTACGGGTTCCCGGATATCTTAGCATATATTTTTTCATCCAAACTTCATGATACTTTCAGGTAAAGATCTGTACACCAATCCCACTTGGCTATGCAAATTTCGTTCTTCTAGGTTGAAGCATTCGTTTGCAGTAACAGTTTCAATTTTTAGGTTTCACTCTGTTTACTCCTATATGGATAGATGTAGTTGGATCTCTAAATCAAACATGGTTTGTGCTAAGTTCTTGAAACTTGACACAATAAAGTAGTTCTAACTTCTATCTTTATGGTTTGTTTCTTCTAGATGTCGCTCTAAGCACAAACTGGTGAAAAACACTTTCATTGAAACGGGTTGCCAAGCTTCCAAAAAACTACGAGTCTACTGAAATCTCAGCATATATTTTTTTATCCAAACTTATTGATACTTTCAGGTAATGATCAGTACACCAATCCCACTCGGTTGCCCAAATTTCGTTCTTCTAGGTTGAAGCATTCGTTTGCAGTAACAGTTTCAATTTTCAGGTTTCACTCTGTTTTCTCCTATTTGGATAGATGTAGTTGGAACTCTAAATCAAACACGGTTTGTGGTAGCTTCTTGAAACTTGACACAATAAAGTTGTTCTAAGTTCTATCGCTATGGTTTGTTTCCTCTTAATGTCGCCCTAAGCAGAGAAAGGCCAAAAACACTTTCATTGAAAGGGGTTGACCAGCTTCCAAATAACTACGAGTCTACTGAAATATCAGCATATATTTTTTTTATCCAATCTTCTGGACAGTTTCAGGTAATGATCAGTACAACAATCCCACTAGGCTGCCCAAATTTTGTTCTTCTACTTTGAAGCATTCGTTTGCAGTGACAGTTTAAAATTTTAGGTTTCACTCTGTTTTCTCCTATATGGATAGATGTAGTTTGAACTCTAAATCAAACACGGTTTGTGCTAGCTTCTTGAAACTGGACATAATAAAAGAGTTCTAAGTTCTCTCTCAATGGTTTGTTTCCTCTTGATTTAGCCCTAAGCAGAGACTGGCAAAACCTTTTCATTGAAGGGTGCTGCCAAGCTTCGAAAAACTAGGAGTCTCCTGAAATCTCAGCATACATTTTTTATCCAATCTTCATGATACATTCAGGTAATGATCAGTACACCAATCCTACTTGGCTGCCCAAATTTCGTTCTTCTAGGTTGAAGCGTTTGTTTGCAGTATCAGTGTGAATATTTAGGTTTCACTCTGTTTTCTCCTATAAGGATAGATGTAGTTGGAACTCTAAATAAAACACTGTTTGTGCTAGCTTCTTGAAACTTGACACAATGAAGTAGTTCTAAGTTCTATCTCAATGGTTTCTTTCCTCTTGATGTAGCCCTAAGCAGAGAGTGGCAAAAAAATTTTTCATTGCAAGGGTTTGCCAAGCTTCCATAAAAGTACATGTTTCCTGAAATCTCAGCATATATTTTTAATCGAATCGTCATGACACATTCAGGTAATGAGCAGGACACCAATGCCACTCGCTGCCCATATTTCATTCTTCTAGTTTGTAGCATTCATTTGCAGTAAGAGTTTCAATATTTAGGTTTCACTCTGTTTTCTACTATATGGTTATATGTACTTGGAAGTCTAAATCAAACACGAGTTGTGCTAACTTCTTGAAACCTGACAATAAGGTAGTTCTAAGTTCTATCTCTATGGTTTGTTTTCTCTTGATTTAGCGCTAAGCAGAGACTGGTGAAAAAACTTGTATTGAAAGAGGTTGCCGAGCTTCCAAAAAACTACGAGTCTCCTGAGATCTCAGCAAATATTTTTTCATTCAATCTTCATGATACTTTCAGGTAATGATCAGTACAACAATAACACATGGCTCCCCAAATTTCGTTCATCTAGGTTAAACCATTCGTTTGCCGTAACAGTTTCAAATTTAGTTTTCAATCTGTTTTCTCCTATTTGGATAGATGTACTTTGAACTCTAAATCAAACACGGTTTGTGCTAGCTTCTTGAAATTGGATATAAAAAAAAAGTAGATCTAACTTCTCTCTCTATGGTTTCGTTCCTCTTGATTTAGTACTATGCAATGACTGGCAAAAAACACTTTAAATGAAAGGGGTTGTCAAGCATCCATAAAACTACGAGTTCTCTGAAAACTCAGCATATATTTTTTCATCTAATCTTCATGATACTTTCAGGTAATGATCACTACAACAATCCCACTTGGCTGCCCAAGTTTCGTTCTTCTACTTTCAAGAATTCGTTTGCAGTGACAGATTCAATTTTTAAGTTTCACTCTGTTCTCATATATCGATAGATGTAGCTTGAACTCTAAATCAATCTTGGTTTGTGCTGTCGTCTTGAAACTGGACATAGTAAAGTAGTACTAAGTTCTCTATCTATGGTTTTTTTCCTCTTGATTTATCCCTAAGCAGAGGCTGGCAAAAACTCTTTCAATGAAAGGGGTTGCCAAGCTTCCATAAAACTACAAGTTCCCTGAAATCTCACCATATATTTTTTCATCCAATCTTCATGATACATTCTGTTAATGATCAGTACACCAATCCCACTTGGCTGACCAAATTTCGTTCTTCTAAGTTAAAGCATTCGTTTGCAGTAACAGTTTCAATTTTTTGGTTTCACTCTGTTTTCTCCTATATGGATAGATGTAATTGGAACTCTAAATCAAACATGGTTTGTGCTAGCTTCTTGTAACTTGACACAATGAATTAGTTCTACATTATATCTCTACGGTTTGTTTTCTCTTCATGTAGCCCTAAGCAGAGACGAGCAAAAAACACTTTCAATGTAAGGGGTTGCCAGGATTCCAAAAAACTAGGAGTCTCCTGAAATCTCAGCATACATTTTTTCATCGAATCTTCATGATACTTTCAGAAAATGATCAGTACAACAATAAAACTTGGCTGTCCAAATTTCGTTCTTCTAGGTTGAACCATTCGTTTGCAATAACAGTTTCAAATTTTAGGTTTCACTCTGTTTTCTCCTATATGGATATATGTACTTGGAAGTCTAAATCAAACACGGTTTGGGCTAGCTTCTTGAAACTTGACAGAATAAGTTAGTTCTAAGTTCTCTCTCTATGGTTTGTATCCTCTAGATGTAGCCCTAAGCAGAGAGTGGCGAAAAAAATCTTTCATTGAACGAGGTTTCCAAGCTTGCAATAACTATGAGTCTCCTTAAATGTCAGCATATATTTTTCATCGAATCTTCATGATACTTTCAGGTAATGATCAGTACACCAATCCCATTGGCTGCCCAAATTTAGTTCTTGTATGTTGAACCATTCTTTTGCAGTAAGAGTTTGAATATTTAGGTTTCTCTTTGTTCTCCCATATATGGACATATGTACTTGAAAGTATAAATCAAACATGCATTGTGCTAGCTTCTTGAAACTTGACACAATAAAGTAGTTCTAAGTTCTATCTCTATGGATGTTTTTCCTCTTAATTTAGCCCTAAGCAGAGAAAGGCGAAAAACACTTTCATTGAAAAGGTTTCCCAAGCTTTCAAAAAACTACAAGTCTACTGAAATCTCACCAGATATTTTTTTTTTCCAATCTTATGGACACTTTCAGGTAATGATTAGTTCAACCATCCCACTACGCTGCCCAAATTTCGTTCTTCTACTTTGAAGCATTCATTTTCAGTGACAGTCTAAATTTTTAGGTTTCACTCTGTTTTCTCCTGTATGGATACATGTAGTTGGAACTCTAAATCAAACACGGTTTGTGCTAGCTTCTTGAAACTGGACATAATAAAATTTCTAAGTTCTCTCTCTATGGTTTGTTTCCTCTTGAAGTAGCCCTAAGCAGAGAAGGGCGAAAAACACTTTCATTTAAAGGGGTTTCCAAGCTTTCAAAAAACTATGAGTCTCCTGAAATCTCAGCAAATATTTTTTCTTCCAATCTACATGATGCTTTCAGATGATGATCAGTATACCAATCCCACTTGGCTGCCAAAATTTCATTCTTCTTGGTTGAAGCATTTGTTTGCAGTGACTGTTTGAATTTTTAGATTTCACTCTGTTTTCTCCTATATGGATAGATGTATTTGAAACTCTAAATCAAGCACGGTTTGTGCTGGCTTCTTGAAACTTGACACAATAAATTAGTTCTAAATTTTCTCTCTATGGTATATTTCCTCTTGATGTAGCCCTTAGCAGAGATGGGCGAAAAACACTTTCATTGAAATTGGTTGCCAAGCTTCCAAAAACTACGAGTCTTTTGAAATGTCAGCATATATTTTTTCATGCAATTTTCATGATTCTTTCAGGTAATGATCAGTACAACAAAAACACATGGCTGCCCAAATTTATTTCTTCTAGGTTGAAGCATTCGTTTGCAGTAACTGTTTCAATTTTTAGTTTTTAATCTGTTTTCTCCTATATGGATCGATGTAGTTGCAACTCTAAATGAAACACGGTTTGTGATAGCTTCTTGTAACTTGACACAATGAAGTAGTTCTAAGATCTATCTCTACGGTTTTTTTTCCTCTTGATGTATCTTTATGCAGAGATGGGCGAAATAACTTTTATTGAAAGGGGTTGCCGAGCTTCCAAAATCTACAAGTTTCCTCAGATCTCAGCATATATTTTTTCTTCGAATCTTCATGATACTTTCAGGTAATGATCAGTACACCAATCCCACTTGGCTGCCCAAATTTCGTTCTTCTAGTTTGAAGAATCCTTTTGCAGTGAGAGTTTGAATTTTTAGGTTTCACTCTGTTTTCTCCTATATGGATAGATATAGTTTGAACTCTGTATCAAACTCGGTTAGTGCTAGCTTCTGGAAACTGGACATAATAAAAGAGTTCTAAGTTCTGTCTCTATAGTTCATTTCGTCTTGATTTATCCCTAAGCAGAGACTGGCAAAAAACACTTTCATTGAAAAAGTTTGCCAAGCTTCCAGAAAGGACGAGTCTCCTGAAATCTCAGCATATATTTTTTCATACAATCTTCTTACTTTCAGGAAATGATCAGTACAACAATAAAACTTGGCTGCCCAAATTTCTTTCTTCTAGGTTAAAGCATTCGTTTGCAGTAACAGTTTGAATTTTGAGGTTTCAGTCTGTTTTCTGCTATATGGATAGATGTAGTTGGGACTCTAACTCAAACAAGGTTTCTGCTAGCTTCTTGAAACTTGACACAATAAGGTAGTTCTATGTTCTATATCTATGGTTTGTTTCCTCTAAATGTAGTCATAAGGAGAAACTGGAGAAAAACACTTTCATTGAAAGGGGTTTCCAAGATTCTAGAAAACTATGAGTTCTGAAATCTCAGCATATACTTTTTCATCCAAGCTCATGATACTTTCAGGTAATGATCAGCACAGCAATCCCACTTGCCTGCCCAAATTTCGTTCTTCTAGTTTGAAGCATTCTTTTGCAGTAACAGTTAAAATACTTTGGTTTCACTCTGTTTTCTCCTATATGGATAGATGTATTTTGAACTCTAAATCAAACACGATTTGTGCTAGCTTCTTGAAACTTGTAACAATAAAGTAGTTCTAAGTTTTCTCTATATGATTTGTTTCCTCATGATGTAGTCCTAAGCAGAGAAGGGCGAAAAACACTTTCATTGAAAGGATTGCCAAGTTTCCAAAATAGTATGAGTCTCCTGAAATCTCTGCATATATTTTTTCATCCAATCTTCATGATACTTTCAGATAATGATCAGTACACCAATCCCACTTGGCTCTCCAAATTCGTTCTTCTAGGTTGAAACATTCCTTTCCAGTAACAGTTTGAAATTTTAGGTTTCACTCTTTTTTCCTCTATATGGATAGATGTAGTTTGAACTCTAAATCAAACACTGTTTGTGCTAGTTTTTTTAAACTTGATACAATGAAGTAGTTCTAAGTTCTATCTCTACGGATTTTTTCCTCTTGATGTAGCCCTAAGCGGAGACGAGTGAAAAACACATTCATTGAAAGGGGTTGCCAAGCTTCCAAAAACTATGAGTCTCCTGCAGTGTCAGCATATATTTTTTCATCCAATTTCATGACACTTTCAGGTAATGATCCCTACAACAATCCCACTTGGCTTCCCAAATTTTGTTCTTCTAGGTTCAAGCATTGGTTTGTAGTAACAGTTTGAATTCATAGGTTTCACTCTGTTTTCTCCTATATGGATAGATGTAGTTAGAACTCTAAATCAAACACGGTTTGTGCTAGCTTCTCGAAACTTGAACCAATAAAGTAGATCTAAGTTCTCTCTCCATGGTTAGTTTTTTCTTGATGTTGCCCTACGCAGAGAAGGGCGAAAAACACTTTAATTGAAAGGGGTTGCCAAGCTTCCAATAACTATGAGTCTCCTGAAATCTCAGCATATATTTTTTATTCCAATCTTTATGATGCTTTCAGGTAATGATCACTACAACAATCCCACTTGGCTGCCCAAATTTCATTCTTCTAGGTTCAAGCATTGGTTTGCAGTAACAATTTGAATTTTTAGGTTTCACTCTGTTTTCTCCTATATGATAGATGTAGTTGGAACTCTAAATCAAACACGGTTTGTGCTAGCTACTGGAAACATGACACAATAAAGTAGTTCTAAGTTCTCTCTCTATGGTTTGTTTCCTCTTGATGTAGCCCTTAGCAGAGACGGGGAAAAAACACTTTCATTGAAATTGGTTGCTAAGCTTCCAAAAGCTACGAGTCTCCTGAAATCTCAGCATATATTTTTTTATCGAATCTTCATGATACTTTCAGGTAATGATCAGTACACCATTCCCACTTTGCAGCCGAAATTTTGTTTTTCTATATTGAAGCATTGGTTTGCAGTAACAGTTTGAATTTTTTGATTTCACTCTATTGTCCCCTCCATTGGTAGATGTATTTGGAACTCTAAATCAAACACGGTTTGTGCTGGCTTTTTGAAACTTGACACATAAAGTAGTTCTAAGTTCTAACTCTATGTTTTCTTTACTCTTTGTGTAGCCCTAGGCAGAGACTGGCGAAAAACTCTTTCATTGAAAGGGGTTGCCAAGCTTCCAAAAAACTATGAGTTTCCTGAATTCTCAGCAGATCTTCTTTCATCCAATCGTCGTGATACTTTCATGTAATGATGAGTACAGCCATCCCACTTGGTTGCCCAAATTTCGTTCTTCCACGTTGAAGCATTCGTTTGCAGTAACAGTTTGAATTTTTAGGTTTCACTCTGTTTTCTCCTATATTGATAGATATATTTGGAACTCTGAGTAAAACAGGGTTTGTGCTAGCTTCTTGAAAGTTGACACAATAAAGTAGTTTTAAGTTCTATCTCTATGATTTGTTTCCTCTTAATAAACTTCTAACAAGAGACTGGAGAAAAATACTTTCATCGAAAAGGTTGCCAAGCTTCCAAAAAACTACAAGTTTCCTCAAATATCAGCAAATATTTTTTGCCCAATCTTCATGATACTTTCATGTAATGATCAGTAAAACAATCCCACCTGGATGCCCAAATTTCGTTTTTCTACGTTGAAGCATTCGTTTGCAGTAACAGTTTGAATTTTTAGGTTTCACTCTGTTTTCTCCTATATTGATAGATGTAATTGGAACTCTAAATCAAACACGGTTTCTGCTAGTTTCTTGAAACTTGACACAATAAAGTAGTTCTAAGTTCTATCTCTGTTTTTTGTTTTCTCTTGATGAAGCTCTAAGGAGAGAATGGCAAAAAAATACTTTAATTGAAAGGGGTTGCCAAGCCTCCAAGAAACTACGAGTTTCCTCAAATCTCAGCAAATATTTTTTTTATCCAAACCTCATGATACTTTGAGGTAATTATCAGTAGACCATTCTCACTTGGCTGCCCAAATTTCGATTTTCTAGGTTGAAGCATACATTTGCAGTACAGTTTGAATTTTTAGGTTTCACTCTGTTTTCTACTATATTGATAAAAGTAGTTGGAACTTTAAATCAAACAGGGTTTGAGCTAGCTTCTTGGAACTTGACACAATAATGTAGTTCTAAGTTCTATCTCTATGGTTTGTTTCCTCTTGATGTAGCCCTAAGCAGAGACTGGCGAAAAACACTTTCATTGAAAGTGGTTGTCAAGCTTCCAAAAAACGACGAGTTTCCTGAAATCTCAGCATATATTTTTTCATCCAATCTTCATGATACTTTCAGGTAATGATCAGTTCACCAATTTCACTTGGCTGCCCAAATTTCTTTATTCTAGAGTGAAGCTTTCGTTTTCAGTAAAAGTTTGAATTTTTAGGTTTCACTCTGTTTTCTCCTATATTGATAGATGTAGTTGGAACTCTAAATCAAACACGGTTTGTGCTAGCTTCTTGAAACTTGACAAAATAAAGTAGTTCTAAGATCTATCTCTATGCTTTGTTTCCTTTTGATGTAGCCCTAAGCAGAGACTGGCAAAAAACACTTTCATTAAAAGGGATTGCCAAGCTTCCAAATAATTACGAGTTTCCTCAAATCTCATCAAATATTTTTTCATCCAATCTTCATGATACTTTCAAGTAATGATGAGTACACCAATACCACTTGGCTGAGCATATTTCGTTCTTTTTCTTTGAACCATTCATTTGCAGTAACAGTTTGAATTTTTAGGTTTCACTCTGTTTCCTGCTATATTGATAGATATAGTTGAAATTCTAAATTAAACACGGTTTTTGCTAGCTTCTTGAAACTTGCCACAATAAAGTAGTTCTAAGTTCTGTCTCTATGGATTGTTTCCTCTTGGTGTATCCATAAGCAGAGACTGGCGAAAAACACTTTCATTGATATTGGTAGACAAGCTTCCAATAAACTATGAGTTCCCTGAAATCTCAGCATATATTTTTTCATCCAATCTTCATGATAATTTGAGGTAATGATCAGTTGACAATCCCACTTGGCTACCCAAATTTCGTTCTTCTAGGTTGAAGCATCGTTTGCCAAAACATTTTGAATTTTTGGTTTGCACACTGTTTTCTCATACAATGATCAATGTAGTTGGAACTCTAAATCAAACGCGGTTTTTGCTAGCTTCTTGAAACTTGACACAATAAAGTAGTTCTAAGTTCTATCTCTATGACTTTTTTCCTCTTAATGTAGCCCTAACAAGAGACTAGCGAAAAACACGATCATTAAAAGGGGTTGTCAAGCTTCCAAAAAACTACGAGTTTCCCGAAATCTCAGCATATATTTTTTCATCCAATCTTCCTGATAGTTTCAAGTAATGATCAATACACCAATCCCACTAGACTGCCGAAATTTCTTTCTTCTATGTTGAAGCATTCTTTTGCAGTAACAGTTTGAATTTTTAGGTTTCACTCTATTTTCTCCTATATTGATAGATGTATTTGGAACTCTAAATCAAACACTGTTTCAGCTGCCTTCTTGAAACTTGATGCAATAAAGTAGTTCTAAGCTCTAATTTTTATGGTTTGTTTCCTCTTGATGGAGCCCTAAGCAGAGACTGGTGAAAAACACTTTCATTGAAAGGGGTTGCAAAGCTTCCAAAAAATTACGAGTTTTCAGCATATATTTTTTCATCCAATCTTTATGATACTTTGAGGTAATGATCAGTTCACCAATCCTACTTGGCTTCCCAAATTACGTTCTTCTAGGTTGAAGCAACATTTGCAGTAACACTTTGAATTTTTAGGTTTCACTCTGTTTTCTCCTATATTGATTGATGTAGTTGGAACTCTAAATAAAACAAGGTTTATGCTAGATTCTTGAAACTTGACACATTAAAGTAGTTCTAAGTTCTATCTCTATGGTTTGTTTCCTCTTGATGTAGCACTAAGCAGAGACTGGCGAAAAACACTTTCATTGAAAGAGTTTGCGAAGCTTCCAAAAAACTACGAGTTTCTCGAAATCTCAGCATATATTTTTTCATCCAATTTTCATGATAGTTTCAAGTAATGACCAATACACCAATCCCACTTGGCTGCCCAAATTTTTTTCTTCTAGGTTGAAGCATTCTTTTGCAGTAACAGTTTGAATTTTTAGGTTTCACTCTGTTTTCTCCTATAATGATGTATTTGGAAGTCTAAATTAAACAAGGTTTTTCGCTAGCTTCTTGAAACTTGACACACTAAAGCAGTTCTAAGTTCTGTCTCTATGCTTTGTTTCCTCTTGATGTAGCAATAAGCAGAGACTGGTGAAAAGCATTTTCATTGAAAGAGGTTGCCAAGCTTCCAAAAACTACGAGTTTTCCGAAATCTCAGCATATACTTTTTCATCCAATCTTCATGATACTTTGAGTTAATGATCAGTTCACCAATCCCACTTGGCTGCTCAAATTATGTTCTTCTAGGTTGAAGCAACGTTTGCAGTAACAGTTTGAATTTTGAGGTTTCACTCTGTTTTCTCCTATATTGATAGATGTAGCTTGAATTCTAAATAAAACACGGTTTTTGCTGGTTTCGTGAAAATTGACACAATAAAGTAGTTCTAAGTTCTATCTCTATGGTTTGTTTCCTCTTGATGTAGCCCTAAGCAGAGACTGGCGAAAAACAATTTCATTGAAATGGGTTGCCAAGCTTCCAAAAAACTTCGAGTATCCTGAAATCTCAGTATATCTTTTTTCATCCAATCTTCATGATACTTTGAGGTAATGATCAGTTCACAATCCCACTTGGCCACCCAAATTAAGTTCTTCTAGGTTGAAGCAAAATTTGCAGTAACAGTTTGAATATTAGGTTTCACTCTCTTTTCTACTATATTGATAGATGTAGTTGGAACTCTAAATCAAACACGGTTTGTGCTAGCTTCTTGAAACTTAACACAATACAGTAATTCTAAGTTCTATGTCTATCGTTTGTTTAATCTTAATGTAGCCCTAAGAAGAGACTGGCAAAAAGCACCCTCACTGAAAGGGTTGCGAAGCTTACAAAAAACTACGAGTTTCCCGAAATCTCAGCATATGCTTTTTCATCCAATCTTCTACATACTTTTAGGTAATGATCAGTACGCCAATCCCACGTGGCTTCCCAAATTTTGTTCTTCTAGGTCTAAGCATTTGTTTACAGTAACTTTTTGATTTTTAGGTTTCACTCTGTTTTCTCCTATATTGATAGATGTAGCTGGAACTGTTAATCAAACACAGTTTCTGGTAGCTCCTTGAAACTTGACACAATAAAATAGTTCTAAGTTCTATCTCTATGGTTTGTTTCCTCTTGACGTAGCCCTAAGAAAAGACTGGAGAAAAACACTTTCATTTAAAAAGGTAGCCAAGCTTCCAAAAAACGAGTTTTCTCAAATCTCAGCAAATATTTTTTCATCCAATCTTCATGATACTTTCAGGTAATGGTCAGTACACATATCCACCTTGGCTGCAAAAATTTCGTTTTTCTAGGTTGAAGCATTCGTTTGAGTACAGTTTGAATTTTTAGGTTTCACTCTGTTTTCTCCTATATTGACAGATGTAGTTGGAACTCTAAATCAAACACGGTTTGTGCTGGTTTCTTGAAACGTGACACAATAAAGTAGTTCTAAGTTCTATCTCTATTGTTTTTTTTTCTCTTGATGTAGCCCTAAGCAGAGACAGGTGAAAAACGCTTTCATTGAAATGGGTTGCCAAGGTTCCCAAAAACTACGAGTTTCCTGAAATATCAGCATATATTGTTTCATCCAATCTTCATGATAATTTGAGGTAATGATCAGTTAACAATCCCACTTGGCTACCCAAATTTTGTTCTTCTAGGTTGAAGCATCATTAGCAGTAACAGTTTGAATTTTTGGTTTTTACCCTGTTTTCTCATATATTGACAGATGTAGTTGGAACTCTAAATCAAACACGGTTTGCGCTAGCTTCTTGAAACTTGACACAATAAAGTAGTTCTAAGTTCTATCTCTGTGGATTCTTCCTCTTAATGTAGCCCTAAGAAGAGACTAGTGAAAAACACGATAATTTAAAGGGGTTGTCAAGCTTCCAAAAACTAGGAGTTTTCAGAAATCTCACTATATATTATTTTATTCAGTCTTCAAGATTGTTTCAGATGATGATCAATACACCAATCACTCTAGGCTGCCAAAATTTCTTTCTTCTAGGTTGAAGCATTCTTTTGCAGTAACAGTTTGAATTTTTAGGTTTCACTCTATTTTCTCCTATATTGATAGGTGTATTTGGAACACTGAATCAAACACGGTTTCAGCTGCCTTCTTGGAACTTCATGCAATAAAGTAGTTCTAAGTTCTAATTTCTATGGTTTGTTTCCTCTTGATGTAGCCCTAAGCAGAGACTGGTGAAAAACACTTTCATTTAAAGGGGTTGGGAAGCTTCCAAAAAATTACGAGTTTCCCAAAATCTCAGCATATATTTTTTCATCCAATCTGCATGATACTTTGAGGTAATGATCAGTTCACCAATCCCACTTGGCTTCCCAAACTACGTTCTTCTAGGTTGAAGCAACGTTTGCAGGAAGAGTTTGAATTTTTAGGTTTCACTCTGTTTTCTCCTATATTGATAGATATAGTTGGAACTCTTAATAAAACACAGTTTATGCTAGCTTCTTGAAACTTGACACAATAAAGTAGTTCTAAGTTCTACCTCTATGGTTTGTTTCCTCTTGATGTAGCCCTAAGGAGAGACTGGCGAAAAACACTTTCATTGAAAGGGGTTTTCAAGCTTCCAAAAAATTACGAGTTTCCTCAAATCTCAGCAAATACTTTTTTATCCAATCTTCATGATACTTTCAGGTAAGGATCAGTACACAAATTCCAATTGGCTGCCAAAATTTCGTTTTTCTAGGTTGAAGCATTCGTTTGCAGTTACAGTTTGAATTTTTAGATTTCACTCTCCTTTCTCCTATATTGATAGATGTAGTTGAAACTCTAAATCAAACACGGTTTGTGGTAGCTTGTTGAATCTTGGCACAAAAAAAGTAGTTCTAAGTTCTATCTCTATGGTTTGTTTCTTCTTAATGTAGCCCTAAGCAGAGACTGGCGACAAACACTTTCATTGAAAGGGTTTGCGAAGCTTCCAAAAAACTACTAGTTTCTTGAAATCTCAGCATATTTTTTTCATCCAATCTTCATGATAGTTTGAGGTAATGATCAATACACCAGTCCCACTTTGCTGCCCAAATTTGTTTCTTCTAGGTTGAAGCATTCTTTTCCAGTAACAGTTTGAATATTTAGATTTTACTCTGTGTTCTCCTATATTTTTAGTTGTAGTTGGAACACTAAATGAAACATGGTTTGTGGTAGCTCCTTGAAAATTGACAAAATAAAGTAGTTCTAAGTTCTATCTCTATGGTTTGTTTCTTCTTGATGTATACCTAAGCAGAGACTGGTCAAAAACACTTTCATTGAAAGGGGTTGCCAAGCTTCCAAAATACTACAAGTTTCCTGAAATTTAAGCATATATTTTTCATCCAATCTTCATGATACTTTCAGGTAATGATCAGGACACCATTCCCACTTGGCTGCCCAAATTTCGTTCTTCTAGATTGGTGCATTCGTTTGCAGTAACAGTTTGAATTTTTAGGTTTCACTCTGTTTTCTCCTATATTGATAGATGCATTTGGAACTCTAAATCAAACAGGGTTTGTGCTAGGTTCTTGAAACTGGGCACAATAAAGTAATTCTATGTTCTATCTCTATGGATTGTTTCCTCTTGATGTAGCTCTAAGAAGAGACTGGTGAAAAAAACTTTCATTGAAAGGGATTGCCAACCTTCAAAAAACTATGAGTTTAATCAAATGTCAGCAAATATATTTTCATCCAATCTTCATGATATTTTCAGGTAATGATCAGTACACCAGTCCCATTTAGCTACCCAAATTTCGTTCTTCTAGGTGGAAGAAATCTTTTGCAGTAACAGTTTGAAATTTTAGGTTTCACCCTATTTTCTCCTATATTGATAGATGTATTTGGAACTCTAAATCAAACACGGTTTGAGCTGCCTTCTTGAAACTTGACACAATAAAGTAGTTCTAAGTTCTATCTCTATGGATTGTTTCCTCTTGATGTAGCCCTAAGCAGAGACTGGCGAAAAACACTTTCATTGATAGAGGTAGCCAAGCTTCCAAAAATCTACGAGTTTCCTCAAATCTCAGCAAATATTTTTTCATCCAAACTTCATGACACTTTAAGGTAATGATCGGTACACCTATCCCACTTGGCTGCCCAAGTTTCTTTCTTCTAGGTTGAAGAATTTGTTTGCAGTAACAGTTTGAATTTTTAGGTTTCACTCTGTTTTCTCCTATATTGATGTAGTTGGAAGTCTAAATTAAACACGGGTTTTCCTAGCTTCTTGAAAGTTGACACACTATAGCAGTCCTAAGTTCTGTCTCTGTGGTTTGTTTCCTCTTGATGTAGCAATAAGCAGAGACTGCCGAAAAGCACTTTCATTGAAAGAGGTTGCCAAGCTTCCAAAAACTACGAGTTACCCGAAATCACAGCATATACTTTTTCATCCAAACTTCATGGTACTTTGAGGTAATGATCAGTTCACCAATCCCTCTTGGCTGCCCAAATTACGTTCTGGTAGGTTGAAGCAACGTTTGCAGTAACAGTTTGAATTTAGCGGTTTCACTCTGTTTTCTCCTATATTGATAGATGTTGTTGGAACTCTAAATCAAGCACTGTTTTTGCTGGTTTCTTGAAACTTGACACAATAAAGAAGTTCTAAGTTCTATCTCTATGGTTTGTTTCCTCTTGATGTAGCCCTAAGCAGAGACTGGTGAAAAACACTTTCATTGAAATGGGTTGCCAAGCTTCCAAAAAACTACGAGATTCCTGAAATCTCAGCATATATTTTTTCATCCAATCTTCATGATACTTTGAGGTAATGATCAGTTCACAATCCCACTTGGCTCCCCAAATTACGTTCTTCTAGGTTGAAGCAATGTTTCTAGTAACAGTTTGAATTTTAGGTTTCACTCGCTTTTCTCGTATATGGATAGATATATCCATATATCTCAAAATCAAACACGGTTTGTGCTAGCTTCTTGAAACTTGACACAATAAATTAATTCTAAGTTCTATGTCTATGGTTTGTTTAATCTAAATGTAGCCCTACGAAGAGACTGGCGAAAAACACCTTCATTGAAAGGGCTTGCGAACCTTACAAAAAACTACGAGTTTCCTAAAATCTCAGCAAATACTTGTTCATCCAATCTTCTACATACATTTAGGTAATGATCAGTACACCAATCCCACGTGGCTTCCCAAATTTTGTTTTTCTAGGTCGAAGCATTTGTTTGCAGTAACTCTTTGAATTTTGAGGTTTCACTCTGTTTTCTCCTATATTGATAGATGTAGCTGGAACTGTAAATCAAACACAGTTTCTGGTAGCTCCATGAAACTTGACACAATAAAATAGTTCTAAGTTCTATCTCTATGGTTTGTTTCCTCTTGATGTAGCCCTAAGGAGAGACTGGCGAAAGACACTTTCATTGAAAGGGGTAGCCAAGCTTCCAAAAAACTACGAGTTTTCTCAAATCTCAGCAAATATTTTTTCATCCAATCTTCATGATACTTTCAGGTAATGATCAGTACACAAATATATCTTGGCTGCCCAAATTTCGTTTTTCTAGGTTGAAGCATTCGTTTGAGTACAGTTTGAATTTTTAGGTTTCACTCTGTTTTCTCCTATATTGACAGATGTAGTTGGAACTCTAAATTAAACACGGTTTGTGCTGGTTTATTGAAATTTGACACAATAAAGTAGGTCTAAGTTCTATCTCTATCGTTTTTTTTTTTTCTCTTGATGTACCCCTAAGCAGAGACAGGCGAAAAACACTTTCATTGAAATGGGTTGCCAAGCTTCCAAAAAACTACGTGTTTCCTGAAATCTCAGCATATGTTTTTTTTTATCCAATCTTCATGATACTTTGAGGTAATGATCAGTTCACAATCCCACTTGGCTACCCAAATTTCGTTTTTCTAGGTTGAAGCATCGTTTGCAGTAACAGTTTGAATTTTTGGTTTTTACCCTGTTTTCTCATATATTGATAGATGTAGTTGAAACTCGAAATCAAACACGGTTTGTGCTAGCTTTTTAAAACTTGACACAATAAAGTAGTTCTAAGTTCTATCTCTATGGTTTTTTTCCTCTTAATGTAGCCCTAAGAAGAAACTAGCAAAAAACACGTTCATTTAAAGGGGTTGTCAAGCTTCCAAAGAACTACGAGTTTCCCGAAATCTCAGTATATATTTTTTCATTCAAACTTCATGATAGTTTCAGGTAATGATCAATACACCAAACCCACTAGGCTGCCCAAATTTCTTTCTTCTAGTTTGAAACATTCTTTTGCAGTAACAGTTTGAATTTTTAGGTGTCACTTAATTTTCTTCTGTATTGATAGAATTATTTGGAACTCTAAATCAAACACGGTTTCAGCTGCCTTCTTGAAACTTGACACAATAAAGTAATTCTAAGTTCTAATTTCTATGTTTTGTTTCCTCTTGAAGTAGCCCTAAGCAGAGACTGGCGAATAACACTTTCATTTAAACGGGTTGCAAAGCTTCCAAAAAACTAGTAGTTTCCCGAAATGTCAGCATATATTTTTTCATCCAATCTGCATGATACTTTGAGGTAATGATCATTTCACCAATCCCACTTGGCTTCCCAAACTACGTTCTTCTAGGTTGAAGCAACGTTTGCAGCAACAGTTTGAATTTTTAGGTTTCACTCTGTTTTCTCCTATATTGATAGATATAGTTGGAACTCTAAATAAGACACGGTTTATGCTAGCTTCTTGAAACTTGACACAATGAAGTAGTTCTAAGTTCTATCTCTATGGTTTGTTTCCTCATGATGTAGCCCTAAGCAGAGACTGGCGAAAAACACTTTCATTGAAAGGGGTTGCCAAGCTTCCAAAAAATTACGAGTTTCCTCAAATCTCAGCAAATATTTTTTTATCCAATCTTCTTGATTCTTTCAGGTAATGATCAGTACACAAATCCCAATTGGCTGCCAAAATTTCGTTTTTCTAGGTTGAAGCTTTCGTTTGCAGTTACAGTTCGAATTTTTAGATTTCACTCTCTTTTCTCCTATATTGATAGATGTAGTAAACTCTAAATCAAACACAGTTATGCTAGTTCTTGAAACTTGAAACAATAAAGTAGTTCTAAGTTCTATCTCTATGGTTTGTTCCACTTGATGTAGCACTAAGCAGAGACTGGCGAAAAACACTTTCATTGAAAGGGGTTGCGAAGCTTCCAAAAAAACTACGAGTTTCCCGAAATCTCAGCATATATTTTTTCATTCAATCTTCATGATACTTTCAGGTAAGGATCAGTACACCAATCTCACTTGGCTTCCCAAATTTCTTTCTTCTAGATTGAAGCACTCTTTTGCAGTAACAGTTTGTATTTTTAGGATTCACTCTATATTCTCCTATATTGATAGATGTATTTGGAACTCTAAATCAAAGATGGGTTGTGCTGGCTTTTTGAAACTTGACACAATAAAGTAGTTCTAAGTTCTATATCTATGGTTTGTTTCCTCTTGATGTAGCTATAAGCAGAGACTGGCAAAAAACACTACCATTGAATGGGTTTGCCAAGCTTCCAAAAAACTACGAGTTTCCTGAAATCTCAGCATAAGTTTTTTCATCCAATCTTCATGATACTTTGAGGTAATGATCAGTTCACTAGTCCCACTTGGTTGCCCAAATTTCGTTCTTCTAGGTTGAAGTATCGTTTGCAGTAACAGTTTGAATTTTTAGGTTTCACTCTGTTTTCTCCTATATAGACAGATGTAGTTAGAACTCTAAATCAAACATGGTTTGTGGTAGCTCCTTGAAACTTGACACAATAAAGTAGTTCTATGTTCAATCTCTATGTTTTTTTTCCTCTTGATGTATCCCTAATCAGAGACTGGTGAAAAACTATTTCATTGAAAGGGGTTATCAAGCTTCCAAAAAACTACGAGTTTTTTGAAATCTCAGCCTATATTTTCTCATCCAATCTTCATGATACTTTGAGGTAATGATCAGTTCACAAATCCCACGTTGCTGCCCAAATTTTGTTCTTTTTGGTTGAAGCATTCCTTTGCAGTATCAGTTTGGATTTTTAGGTTTCACTCTGTTTTCTCCTATATTGATAGATATATTTGGAACTCTAAATCAAACTTGGTTTGTGCTAGCTTCTTGAAACTTGACACAATAAAGTATTTCTAAGTTCTATCTCTAGGGTTGTTTCCTCTTGATGTAGCCCTAAGCAAAGACTCGCAAAAAACACTTTCATTGAAAGGGGTTTACAAGCTTCTAAAAAACTACGAGTTTCCTGAAATCTCAGCACATATTTTTTCATCCAATCTTCATGATACTTTGGGGTAATGATCAGTTCACCATTCCCACTTGGCTGCCCAAATTTTGCTCTTCTAGGTTGAAGCATTCGTTTGCAGTAACATTTGAATTTTTAGGTTTCACTCTTTTTCTCCTATATTGACAGATGTAGTTGGAACTCTAAATCAAACATGTTTTTTTGCTAGCTTTTTGAAAGTGGACACAGTAAAGTAGTTCTAAGTTCTATCTCTTTGGTTTGTTTTCGCTTGATGTAGCTATAAGCAGAGACTGGTGAAAAACACTTTCATTGAAAGGGGTTGCCAACCTTCGAAAAAATACAAGTTTCCTCAAATCTCAGCAAATATTTTTTCAATTAATCTTCATGATACTTTCAGGTAAGGATGAGTTCACCAATCCCACTAGGCTGCCCAAATTTATTTCTTCTTGACTGAAACATTCTTTTGCAGTAACCGTTTGAATTTTTAGGTTTCACTCTGTTTTCCCCTACATTGATAGATGTAGTTGGAACTCTATCAAACACGGTATATGGTAGCTCCTTGAAACATGACACAATAAAGTAGTTCTAAGTTCTATCTCTATGGTGTGTTTCCTGTTTATGTAGCCCTAAGCAAAGACTGGAGAAAAACACTTTCATTGAAAGGGATTGCCAACCTTCGAAAAAGTACGAGTGTCCTCAAATCTCAGGAAATATTTTCTCATCCAATCTTCATGATATTTTCAGGTAATAATGAGTACACGATTCCCATTTGGCTGCGTAAATTTCGTTTTTTTAGGTTGAAGCATTTGTTTTCAGTAACAGTTTGAATTTTTAGGTTTCACTCTGTTTTCTCCTGTATTGATAGATGTAGTTGGAACTCTAAATCCAACATGGTTTGTGCTAGCTTCTTGAAAGTTGACACAATAAAGTAGTTCTAACTTCTATCACTATGGTTTGTTTAATCTTGATATAGCCCTAATCAGAGACTGGTGAAAAACACTTGCATTGAAAGGGGCTGCCAAGATATTAAAATACAACAAGTTTCTTGAAATCTAAGCATATATTTTATCATCCAATCTTTATGATACTTTCAGGTAATGAAGAGTACACCAATCTCACTTGGCTGCCCAAGTTTTGTTCTTCTAGATTAAAGCATTCGTTTGCAGTAACAGTTTGAAATTTAAGGTTTCACTCTGTTTTCTCCTATATTGATAGATGTACTTGGAACTCTAAATAAACACGTTTTTTTGCTAGCTTCTTGAAACTGGACACAATAAAGTACTTCTAAGTTCTATCTCTATAGTTTGTTTTCTCTTGATGTAGCTATAAGCAGAGACTGTACAAAAACACTTTCATTGAAAGGGGTTGCCAACCTTCGAAAAATTACAAGTTTCCTCAAATCTCAGCAAATATTTTTTCATTTAATCTTCATGATACTTTCAGGTAATGATCAGTACACGAATCCCACTTGGCTGCCCAAATTTATTGCTTCTAGGTTGAAGCATTCTTTTGCAGTAGCAGTATGAATTTTTTGGTTTTACTCTGTTTTCTCATACATTGATGGATGTATTTGGAACTCTAAATCAAACACGGTTTATTGTAGTTCCTTGAAACTTGACACAATAAAGTACTTCTAAGTTCTATCTCTATGGTTTGTTTCCTGTTGATGTAGCCCTAAGCACAGACTGGGGAAAAATACTTTCATTGAAAGGGTTGCCAACCTTCGAAAAAGTACGAGTTTCCTCAAATCTCAGCAAAATTTTTTTCATCCAATCTTCATGATAATTTCAGGTATTGATCAGTACACCAATCCCACTTGGCTGCCCAAATTTCTTTCTTCTATTGTGAAGCATTCTTTTGCAGTAAAAGTTTGAATTTTTAGGTTTCACACTGTTTTCTCCTATATATTAATAGATGTGGTTGGAACTCTAAATCAAACACGGCTTGTGCTAGCTTTTGAAACTTGACACAATACAGTAGTTCCAAGTTCTATCTCTATGATTTGTTTTCTCTTGATGTAGCCCTAAGCAGAGCCTGGCAAAATACACTTTCATTGAAAGGGCTTGCAAAGTTACCAAAAAACTACAAGTTTCCTCAAATCACAGCAAATATTTTTTCATCCAATCTTCATGATACATTCAGGTAATGATCAGTACACCAATCCCACTTGGCAGCCCAAATTTTTTTCTTGTAGGTTGAAACATTCGTTTGCAGTAACATTTGAATTTTTAGGTTTCACTCTGTTTTCTCCTATATTGACAGATGTAGTTGGAACTCTAAATCAAACACGGTTTGTGCTAGCTCCATGAAACTTGACACAATAAAGTAGTTCTAAGTTCTATCACTATGATTTGTTTCATTGTGATGTAGCCCTAAGCAGAGACTGGCGAATAACACTTTCATTGAAATTGGTTGCCATCCATTCAAAAAACTATGAGGTTCCTCAAATCTCAGTAAATATTTTTTCATCCAATCTTCATGATACTTTCATGTAATAATGAGTACACGATTCCCATTTGGCTGCCCAAATTTCGTTTTTTTAGGTTGAAGCATTTGTTTTCAGTAACAGTTTGAATTTTTAGATTTCACTCTGTTTTCTCCTGTATTGATAGATGTAGTTGGAACTCTAAATCCAACATGGTTTGTGCTAGCTTCTTGAAAGTTGACACAAAAAAGTAGTTCTAACTTCTATCACTATGCTTTGTTAATCTTGATGTAGCCCCAATCAGAGACTGATGAAAAACACTTGCATTGAAAGGGGCTGCCAAGCTATTAAAATACAACAAGTTTCTTGAAATCTAAGCATATATTTTATCATCCAATCTTCATGATACTTTAAGGTAATGAAGAGTATACCAATCTCACTTGGATGCCCAAGTTTCGTTCTTCTAGATTAAAGCATTCGTTTGCAGTAACAGTTTGAAATTTTAGGTTTCACTCTGTTTTCTCCTATATTGATAGATGTACTTGGAACTCTAAATAAACACGTTTTTTCTTGCTAGCTTCTTGAAACTGGACACAATAAAGTAGTTCTAAGTTCTAACTCTATGGTTTGTTTTCTCTTGATGTAGCTATAAGCAGAGACTGTCGAAAACACTTTCATTGAAAGGGGTTGCCAACCTTCAAAAAAGTACGAGTTTCCTCAAATCTCAGCAAATATTTTTTCATTTAACTTCATGATACTTTCAGGTAATGATCAGTACACCAATCCCACTTGGCTGCCCAAATTTATTGCTCCTAGGCTGAAGCATTCTTTTGCAGTAACAGTTTGAATTTTTAGGTTTCAGTCTGTTTTCAACTATATTGATAGATGTATTGGAACTCTAAATCAAACATGGTTTGTGCTAGCTTCTTGAAACTTGACACAATATAGTAGTTCTATGTTCTATATGGTGTGTTTCCTCTTGATGTAGCCCTAAGCAGAGACTGGCAAAAACACTTTCATTGAAAGCGGTTGCCAAGCTTCCAAAAAATTACGAGTTTTCTCAAATCTCAGCAAATATTTTTTCATACAATCTTCATGATACTCTCAGAAATGATCAGTATACCAATCCTACTTGGCTGCCCAAATTTTGTTTTTCTATGTTGAAGCATTCGTTTGCAGTAACAGTTTGAATTTTTAGGTTTCACTCTGTTTTCTCCTATATTGATAGATGTAGTTGGAACTCTACATCAAACACGGTTTGTGCTAGCTTCTTGAAACTTGACACAGTAAAGTAGTTCTAATTTCTGTCTCTATGGTTTGTTTCCTCTTGATGTAGGCCTAAACAGAGACTGGCAATAAACACATTCATCGAACGGGGTTGCCAAGCTTTCCAAAAACTACGAGTTTCCTCAAATCGCAGCAAATATTTTTCATCCAATTCATGATACATTCAGGTAATGTTCAGTACACAAATACCAATTGGCTGCCGAAATTTCGTTTTTCTAAGTTGAAGCATTCATTTGCAGTAACAGTGTGAATTTTTAGGTTTCGCTCTCTTTTCTCCTATATTGATAGATGTAGTAGGAACCCTAAATCAAACATGGTTTGTGCTAGCTTCTTGAATCTTGACACAATAAAGTAGTTCTAAATTCTATCTCTATGTTTTTTTTTCCTCTTGATGAAGTCTTAAGCAGAGACTGGCAAAAAACACTTTGATTGAAAGGTGTTGCCCAGCTTCCAGAAAACTACGATTTTTCTCATATCTCATCTCAGCAAATATTTTTTCATCAAATCTTCATGATACTTTCAGGTAATGATTATTTCACGAATCACACTTGGCTGCCCAAATTTTGTTTTTACAGGTTAAAGAATTCGTTTGCAGTAACAGTATGACTTTTTAGGTTTCACTCTGTTTTCTTCTATATTTATAGATGTAGTTGGAACTCTAAATCAAACATGGTTTGTGCTCGCTTCTTGAAACTTAACACAATAAAGTAGTTCTAAGATCTGTCTCTACGGTTTGTTTCCTCTTGATGTAGCTCTAAGGAGCGAGTGGCTAAAACTCTTTCCTTGAAAGGGGTTGCCAACATTCGATAAAGTACGAGTTTCCTCAAATCTCAGCAAATATTTTTTCATCGGTTCTTCATGAAACTTTCAGGTAAAATTAGTACACCAATCCCATTTGGCTTCCCAAATTTCTTTCTTCTAGGATGAAGCATTCTTTTGCAGTAACAGTTTGAATTTTTAGGTTTCACTCTGTTTTCTCCTATATTGAATGATGTAGTTGGAACTCTAAATAAAACACGTTTTTTTCTAGCTACTTGAAACTTGACACAATAAAGTAGTTCTAAGTTCTACCTCTATAGTTTCTTTCCTCTTGATGTAGCCCTATGCAGAGACGGGCGAAAAACACATTCATTGAAAGGAGTTGCCAAGCTTTGAAAAAACTAGGAGTTTCCTGAAATCTCAGCATATATTTTTTCATTCTATCTTCATGATACTTTCAGGTAATGATCAGTACACCAATCCCACGTGGCTGCACAAATTTCTTTCTTCTATTGTGAAGCATTCTTTTGAAGTAACAGTTTGAATTTTTAGGTTTCACTCTGTTTGCTCCTATATTGATAGATGTAGTTGGAACACTAAATCAAACACGGTTTGTTCTATCTTCTGGAAGTTGACACAATAAAGTAGTTCTATGTTCTATCACTATGGTTAGTTTCCTCTTGATGTAGCCCTCAGCAGAGACTGGCGAAAAACACTTTCATTGAAAGGGGTTGCCAAGCTTCCAAAAAACTACGAGTTTCCTCAAATCTCAACAAATAATTTTTCATCCAATCTTCATAATTCTTTCAGGTAATGATCAGTACACAAATCCCACTTGACTGCCCAAATTTCGTTTCTCTAGGTTGAAGCATTCATTTGTAGTAACAGTTTAAATTTTTAGGTTTCACTCTGTTTTCTCCTATATTCATAGATGTATTTGGAACTCTAAATCAAACAGGGTTTGTGCTAGCTTTATGAAACTTGACACAATAAAGTAGTTCTAAGTTCTATCTCTATGGTTTGTTTCCTCTTAATGTAGCCCTAAGAAGAGACTGGCGAAAAACACTTTCATTGAAAGGTGTTGCGAACCTTCGAAAAACTACGAGTTTCCCGAAATCTCAGCATATATTTTTTCATCCAATCTTCATGATAGTTTCAGGTAATGATCAATACACCAATCCCACTTGGCTGGCCAAATTTCTTTCTTCTAGGTTGAAGCATTCTTTTGCAGTGACAGTTTGAATTTTTAGGTTTCACTCTCTTTTCTCCTACATTGATAGATGTATTTGGAACTCTAAATCAAACACGGTTTGTGCTGGCTTCTTAAAACTTGACACAATAAATTAGTTCTATGTTCTATCTCTATGGTTTGTTTCCTCTTGATGTAGCCCTAAGCAGAGACTGGCGAAAAACACTTTCATTGAAAGGGGTGGCCAAGCTTCCAAAAAACTACGAGTTTCCTGAAATCTCAGCATATATTTTTTCATCTAATCTTCATAATACTTTGAGGTAATGATCATTCACCAATCCCACATGGCTGCTCAAATTTCATTCTTCTACGTTGAAGCATAGTTTGCAGTAACATTTTCAATTTTTAGGTTTCACTGTGTTTTCTCCTGTAAATATAGATGTAGTTGTAACTCTAAATAAACACGTTTTGTGAGAGCTTCTTGAAACTTGACACAAAGTAGTTCTAAGTTCAATCGCTATGGTTTGTGACCTCTTGATGTAGCCCTAAGAAGAGACTGGCGAAAAACACTTTCATTGAAAGGGGTTGCCAAGCTTCCAAAAAACTACGAGTTTCCACAAATCTCAACAAATATTTTTTCATCCAATCTTCATGATACTTTCAGGTAATTATTACTACACCAATCTCACTTGGCTGCCCAAATTTCTGTATTCTTGGTGAAGCATTAACTTGCAGTAACAATTTGAATTCTTAGGTTTCACTCTGTTTTCTCCTATATTGATAGATGTAGTTAAAACTCCAAATCAAACATGGTTTGTGCTAGCTTCTTGAAACGGCACACTAGAAATTAGTTCTAAGTTCTGTCTCTATGGTTTATTTTTTCTTGATGTAGCCCTAAGCAGACAGTGGTGAAAAACACTTTCATTGAAAGGAAGGTTGCTAACCTTCCAAAAAAGTACGAATTTCCTCAAATCTCAGCAAATATTTTTTTAATCCAATCTTCATGATTCTTTCATGTAATGATCAGTACACAAGTCCATCTTGGCTGCCCACCTTTCGTTTTTCTAGGTTGAAGCATTCGTTTGCAGTAACAGTTTGAATTTTTAGGTTTCACTCTGTTTTCTCCTATATTGATTGATGTAGTTGGACCTGTAAACCAAACACGGTTTGTGGTAGCTTCTTGAAACTTGACACAATAAAGTAGTTCTAAGTTCTGTTTGTTTGTTTCCTCTTCATGTGGGCCTAAGCAGAGACTGGCAAAAAACACTTTCATTGAAAGGGGTTGTCAAGCTTCCAAAAAACTACGAGTTTTTTGAAATCTCAGCACATATTTTTTTATACCATCTTCATGATACTTTGAGGTAATGATCAGTTCACCAATCCCACTTGACTGCCCAAATTTCGTTCTTCTGGGTTGAAGCCTTCGATTGCAGTAACAGTTTGAATTTTTAAGTTTCACCCTATTTTCTCCTATATTGATAGATGTAAATGGAACTCTCAAACACGGTTTGTGTTAGCTTCTTGATACTTGACACAATGAAGTAGTTCTTATTTCTATATCTATGGTTTGTTTCCTCTTGATGTAGCCCTAAGCAGAGACTGGCAAAAACACTTTCATTGAAAGGGGTTGGCAAGCTTCAAAAAAAAGGATGAGTTTCCAAATCTCAGCATATATTTTTTCATCCAATCTTCATGATACTTTGAGTTAAGGATCAGTTTACCAGTCTCCCTTGGTTGCCCAAATTTCGTTCTTCTAGGTTGAAGCATTTGTTTGCAGTAACAGTTTGATTTTTTAGGTTTCACTCTGTTTTCTCCTATATTGATAGATGTAGTTGGAACTCTTAATCAAACACGGTTTGTGCTAGGTTCTTGAAACATGACACAATAAAGTAGTTCTTAGTTCTACCTCTTTGGTTTGTTTCCTGTTGATGAAGCCCTTAGCAGAGACTGGCAAAAAATACTTTCATTAAAAGGGGTTGCCAAGATTCCAGAAAAATACGAGTTTCCTCAAATCTCAGCAAATTATTTTTATCCAATCTTCATAATTCTTTCAGGTAATGATCAATCCACCAATCCGACTTGGCTGCCCAAATTTCGTTTTTCTCGGTTGAAGCATTCGTTTGCAGTAACAGTTTGAATTTTTAGGTTTCACTCTGTTTTCTAGTATATTGATAGATGTAGGTGGAACTCTAAATCAAACACGGTTTTTGCTAGCTTCTTGAAACCTGAAACAATAAAGTAGTTTTAAGTTCTATCTCTACGGTTTGTTTCCTATTTATGTAGCCATAAGCAGAGACTGGTGAAAAATACTTTCTTTGAAATGGTTTGCCAAGCTTACAAAAAACTATGAGTTTTCTGAAATCTCACCATGTATTTTTTCATCCAATCTTCATGATACTTTCAGGTAATGATGAGTACCGAAATCCCACTTGGCTACCCAAATTTCGTTCTTCAAGGTTGAAGCATTCGTCTGCAGTAACAATTTTAATTTTTAGGTTTCACTCTGTTTTCTCCTATATGGATACATGTAGTTGGAACTCGAAATCAAACATGGTTCATGCCAGTTTCTTGAAACTTGAGACAATAAAGTAGTTCTAAGTTCTATCTCTATGGTTTCTTTCCTCTTCAGGTAGCCCTGAGCAGAGACTGGTGATAAACACTTTCATTGAAAAGGGTTGCCAAACTTCCAAAAAACTACGAGTTTTCTGAAATCCCAGCATGTATTTTTTTTTATCCAATCTTCATGATAATTTCAGGTAATGATCAGTACACCAATCCCACATGGCTGCCCAAATTTCGTTCTTCAAGGATGAAGCATTCATTTGCATTAACAGTTTCAGTTTTCAGGTTTCACTGTGTTTTCTCCTATATTGATAGATATAGTTGGAACTCTAAATCAAACATTGTTTGTGCTAAGTTCTTGATACTTGACACAATAAAGTAGTTCTAAGTTCTAACTCTATGGTTTGTTTCCTCTTGATGTAACCCTAAGCAGAGGCTGGTGAAACACACTTTTTTTAAAAGGGGTTGCCAATCTTCCAAAAAACTACGAGTTTTCTGTAATCCCAGCATGTATTTTTTTATCCAATCTTCTTGATAATTTCAGGTAATGATCAGTACACCAATCCCACATGGCTGCCCAATTTTCGTTCTTCAAGGATGAAGCATTCATTTGTATTAACAGTTTCAATTTTCAGGTTTCACTGTGTTTTCTCCTATATTGATAGATATAGTTGGAACTCTAAATCAAACATTGTTTGTGCTAACTTCTTGATACTTGACACAATAAAGTAGTTCTAAGTTCTAACTCTATGGTTTGTTACCTCTTCATGTAGCCCTAAGCAGAGACTGGCTAAAACCACTTTTATTTATCAGGTTGCCAAGCTTCCAAAAAACTACGAATTTCCTGAAATCTCAGCATATATTTTTTCATCCAATTTTCATGATACTTTCAGGTAATGATCAGTACACCAATCCCACTTGGCTACCAAACTTCGTTCTTCTAGGTTGAAGTATTCGTGTGCAGTAACAGTTTGAATTTTAGGTTTCACTCTATTTTCTCTTATATGAATAGATGTAGTTGGAACTCGAAATCAAACACGGATTGTGCTAGCTTCTTGAAACTTGACACAATAAAGTAGTTCTAAGTTCTATCTCTATGGTTTGTTTCCTCTTGATGTAACCCTAAGCAGAGGCTGGCAAAAAACACTTTTTTGGAAGGTGTTGCGAAGCTTCCAAAAAACTACGAGTTTCATGAAATCTCAGCATATATTTTTTCATCCAATCTTCATGATACTTTCAGGTAATGATCAGTACACCAATCCCACTTATCTGCCCCAATTTCTTTCTTCTAGGTTGAAGCATTCATTTGCAGTAAGAGTTTGCATTTTCAGGTTTCACTCTGTTTTCTCCTATATTGATAGATGTAGTTGGAACTCTAAATCAAAGACGGTTTGTGCTAACTTCTTGAAAATTGACACAATAAAGTAGTTCTAAGTTCTGTCTCTATGATTTGTTTCCTGTTGATGTAGCCCTAAGCAGAGACTGGTGAAAAACTCTTTCATTTAAAAGGGTTGCCAAGCTTCCAAAAAACTACGAGTTTTCTGAAATCCCAGCATCTATTTTTTCATCCAATCTTCATGATACCTTCAGGTAATGATCAGTACACGAATCCCACATGGCTGTCCAAATTTTGTTCTTCTATGATGAGGCATTCATTTGCAGTAACAGTTTCAATTTTTAGGTTTCACTGTGTTTTCTCCTATATTGATAGATATAGTTGGAACTCTAAATCAATAATTGTTTCTGCTACCTTCTTGAAACTTGACACAATAAAGTAGTTCTAAGTTCTGTCTCTATGGTTTGTTTCCTCTTGATGTAACCCTATGCAGAGCCTGGAGAAAAACACTTTTTTGAAAGCTGTTGCCAAGCTTCCATATAACTACGAGTTTCCTGAAATCTCAGCATATATTTTTTCATCCAATCTTCATGATATTTTCAGGTAATGATCAGTACACCAATCCCACTTGGCTTCCCAAATTCCATTCTTCTAGGTTGAAAAATTCGTTTGCAGGAACAGTTTTAATTTTTAGGTTTCACTCTATTTTCTCTTATATTGATAGATGTATTTGGAAATCTTTTTTTTAAAAGAATGAGAGAGGAGAGAGAGAGAGAGAGAGAGAGAGAGAGAGAGATTTAATATTTATTTTTTAGTTATCGGCGGACACAACATCTTTGTACGTGGTGCTGAGAATCGAACCCCGGCCGCACGCATGCAAGGCGAGCGCGCTACCACTTGAGCCACATCCCCAGCCCTGGAAATCTTAATCTAAACTTATCCCTAACCCTAACCTTAAGCCTAACCCTAACCCTAACCCTAACCCAACACTTACTCTAAAACTGTTCTTAAAACTAACACTATCCCTAACCCTAACCCTAACCCTAAACCTAACCTTAACTCTAACCTTAATGCTAATTTGAGCCCTAAACCTAAACATTATTCCTACCCCAAACCTGAAGCCTGACCATGAACCTAATTATACACCTAGCTCTAAACCTGACCTTTTCCTAAATGTATCACTTAAATTTGACCTAGCCATAAACCTAACCCTAAGACTCTCCCTTATTGTAAACCTAGACCTGACATTAGCCATAACCCTAAGTCTTGCCCTAAACTTAGCACAAAACCTATCCCTAATTCTCGTGTTAAACCCAGCCTTAATCCTAACCCAAATCATAACCCTAGCCTAAACCTAATGCTAATCGCAAAACTAGCCCTAACCCTAACCATAGCTCTAAAACAAAACTGAGCAACAGGCCGAAATCTAAATCTTAACTTAAACCAAACACTAGCACTACACCTAGAACTTACCCTAGCCCCAATTCAAGTCCTAATCCAAACCTTAAAAGTAACCCGGAACCTGACTCATATCCTAACACTCACCCTAGCTCTAATCATCACCCTAAACTTAAACCAAACCCTATCAGTAATGCTAGCACTAATTCGAGTCCTAACTTTAACCGTAAAACTAACCCTGACCTGACTCATATCCTAACACTATCTCTAGCTATAAATATCAATCTAAATTTAAACCTAACCCTACCACTGACGAACCCCTAACCTAACCCTAAAACTAAGCCTAATTGTAACCCTAGTGCTTATATTTGCCATTGCCCTAACCCTAGCCTTAAACCTCACACAAAAACTAGCCATAATCTGAGCCTTAAACCTACCTTTAACCCTAATCATAACCCTAACCCTAGCCCTAAACCAATGTCTAACCCTATCCCTTACCCTAAGAAAAATTCTAATTTTAATGGTAACCCAAGACCTATTCCTAATTCTTAGGCTAAACAAATATTAACCCTATTAATAGTCCTAACCCTAGATCTAATTCTAGCTCTAATAATATCCAAAACCTTAAACCTAACCCTGACTCTTATTCTGACCATAACACAAACTGGAGGTCTAAACCTGACTCTAACCCTAAACCGAACCCTAACACTAGACCTACTGATAACCTTATACCTAAACCCAACCCTACCATTATCGCTAGATCTAAACCTTATTCAAAATCTAGCCTTAACTTTAGCTCTAGCCCTAAAAAAAAACCTAGCCTTAGCCCTCACAATAACCCTTAGCCTAACCAAAACACTACCTCTACCTCTAGACCTAAACCTAGTCCTAATTCTGGCCATAACACTAACACAAACACTGTCTCTTACTGTAACACAAATCCTAGCTCTAAATTTTAGGCTAACCCCAAATCTAGCCATAACCCTAACAATTGACCTAGCCATAACCCTAACTCTAGGTCTTACATTACATATAGCCCTAATGTAGGTCCCACACCTCACACAAAATCTATCTCTAAGCAGAACCCTAACCCTAACCCTAGAACAAACCCTAACCCTTGCCTTATCCCTAACACTAGTTCAAACACTAACCCTTGCCCAAATATAAATCTAGAACTAACCCTAACCCTAACCCTAAACCTAGTCCTAATCCTAACCTTAACCAAGGCCAAACCCTAGTTCTAACTCTATACATTACCCTAAACATAACCCTAACCCTAATGCTAAACTTAGCTCTAAACTTAATCCTTACCCTAAACCTAGATGTCACACTAACCCTAACCATTGCCCTAGCCCTAAACATAGCTCAAACTCTAACACTTACCCTAAACCTAACCCTAACACTAACCCTAGGCTTAACCCTAACCCTAACTCTAGCCCTAATCCTAACCATAACCCTAGCCCTAAACCTATCCATTACCCTAAACATAAGCCTAATCCAAATGCTAATCCTAGGCCTAACTCTAAACCTATCTCTAACACAAACCCTATCCATTTCCTAGAACTAAACTGAACACTAAAGCTAACCTTATCAATTACTGTAACCCAATCCCTAACCCTAATGCTAAATCAAGCCCTAAACCTAAACCAAGACACTTACCATAACAATACACCTAGCTTTAAACCGGACCCTTTCCCGAAATCTAACCCTTACAATAGACCAAGCCATAAACCTAACGTTCACACTATCCCTAAGCGTAACTCTAACTGACATTAGCCATAGACCTAATTATTGCCCTAAACCTAACACCAACCCAAGCCCTCATCCTAGCCCTAAACCTAGCCTTAATCCTAACATGAACCCTAACCCTATCCTAATCCCTAATTTCAACCCTCACCCTAGTTCTGAACCTAGGTATAACAACATCCCTGCCCCTAACCCTAACCCTAACCCTAATCCAACACTAACAATAACGCTAATGTTAACCCTAACCCAAAAACTAAACCTAGCTCTAATCCTAGGCCTAATTTAGTGCTAATCTTAACCTTAACTCTAACCCTACCCTTAAGAATAACTCTAACTCTTTCCCTAGACCTATATCTAGTACTAACTCTATATGTTACCAAAACCCTAACACTAGCCCTTACCTAACCCCGAAACCTAGAAAAGTCCTAACCCTAGATCTAACCATAACTCTAAATATAACCTACCCATAACTCTAGTCTAGGCCTAACCCTAAAGTGAATCCTCATCCTAGCCCTTAACCTAGCTATAATATCATACCGTACCCTAACCCTAATTCTAAACCTGCCCTAAACCAAAGCCTAGTCCTAATACTAAACCAAGCTGTAATCCTAAACCTATTTTAGTCCTAACCCTAAATCTAATCATATCCCTAGCCATAAGACTAACTCTAACTCTTGCCCTAGCCCTAGCCCTAGTTCTAACATTATTCCTTAGTATGACTCAAAGCCTAGCCCTAACCCTAGTCCCAAACTTAGCCCTAGGCCTAAACCTAGGTCTAACCCTTACTCTAAATCTAACCCTAATCTAAAACCTAAACGTCACACTAACACTAGTTCTACTCCTAATGCTTATTTGAAAACTATCCCTCACCATAGCCATAGCATTCAAGCAAAACTGAGCTACAGCTCTAATCCTAAACCTTAACCTAAACAAAATCTAACACTATGCCTAGCCCTTACCCTAGCATTAATTTGCATCCTAAACCTAACCGTACAACTAATAATGACCCTGAATCTGATCCTAAAACTAACCCTAGCTCTAAACATCACCCTAACCCTAAACCTAACCCAAACACTAAACCTAGCCCTAACCCTAATCCTAAAAATGGCCCTAAATGTAATGCCAGGTCTTACATTAGCAATAGTTCTAAAACCAACAAAAAAACCCTCGCCTTAATCTGAACCCTAACCCTAGCTTTAACCCTAATGCTAACACTAACTCTAACCCTAACCCTAGCTCTAACCCTATCCCTTACCCTATGCCAACCCTCACACTAATGCCACCCTAGTTCTAACCTTAATCCTTAGCCTAGCCCAAACCCTAACTCTATTACTAGTCATAACCCTAGGCCTCATTCTATCTATAACACTAACCCAAAGCCTAAGCCTATGCCTTACCCTTATTCTGACCCTAACACTAACCCTAGGTCTCAGCCTGACCTTAATCCTAAACTAAACACTAACACTAACCCTATGGGTAAACCTCTACTTAAACCTAACCATAACATTAACATTAGACCTAAACTTATTCCTAAATATAGCCAAAACTCTAGTCATAGCCCTAAACAAAAACCTAGCTCCAGCACTAACAATAACCATTAGTATAACTCAATGACTAACAATACCCCTAGAACTAACCCTAGTAAAATTGTGCTCCTAACCATAAATACAGTGCTAACCTGAACACTGACCCTTACCCTAACACAAACCCTAGCTCTATACCGTATCCTAACCCAAAACATAACCTAACACTAGACCTATTCATGAACCTAACATTAAAAAGAGCCATAAACATAATCTTAGTTCTTACATTACCCATAGTCCTAACACTAGCCATAATCCTCCCTCCAAAACCTAGCCCTAAATGTAGCGCTAAAACTAGCTTTAAACTTAATCCTAACCTTAGTCCTAGCCCTAACCCTCACACTTGCCTAGCCCTAACCTTAGCTCAAACTCTAAATCTTACCCTAAATATAACCCTAACCCTAACCCTAACCCTTTCCATAATCCTAACTTTAAATATAGCACAAATCCTACCTCAAATTCTATCCATTACCTTAATTATAAGCCTAACACTAATGCTAACCCTAGCCCTAACTCTAACCCTAATTCTAACCATAGCCCTGACTGTAACCCTAAACCTCGTCCTAGACCTAACCATAAAAACTTAACTAAACTTAACCCTAACACTAACCCAAGGCCTAACCATAACCCTAGTCCTAATTCTAACTTTAACCCAATCCCTAACACTAGCACTAACTCTATCAATTACCCTACACTTAAGCCTATCCCAAATGCTAACCCTAGGCCTAAACTTAGCACTATTCCTAAAACTAGCCCTATACATTATTCTATACCTAACCTGAAACCTAAACTTAATCCTATTCATTACTATAACTCTAACCGTAATGCTAATTTGAGCCCTAACCCTAAACCTTAACCTAAAGTAAAACCTAACCTGTAATTTGACCTTAATAATACACCCAGCTCTAAACCTGACCCTTACCCTAAACCTAACCCTTACAATAGACCTAGGCATAAACCTAACCCTAACCATAACCCTAGACCTGACATTAGTCCTAGCCCTAATTTTAGACCTTACCCTAACACAAAACCTAGCCCTCATCCTAGACCTAAATCTAGCCTTCATCCTAATCCAAACCCTCACCCTGGCTCTATCACTAATTTTAACACTCGACCGAGCCCTGAACCCACTATAAGCCCAAAACATCCCCTAAAACTAACCCTAACCCTAACAATTACACAAACCCTAACCCTAGCCTTAACCATAGGCCTAACACTAACATTAACTCTAGCACTAATCCAAGCCCTAATTTAGCCCTAACCCTAACCCTACCCCTATACCTAGTCCTAAGACTAACTCATTCTAACCCTAGCCCTATTTTTATTTCTAACCCTATCTGTTACCTTAGTCCTAACCTTAGCCCTCATCGTAGCCATAGCCCTCACCCTAGATCTAACCATAACTCTAAATCTAACCGTAAACTTAAGCTTAAACCTCACCCTACCACTAGCCATAATTCCACTGCTAATCCTAAAATTAGCCCTAACCCTAGTTCTAGCCCTAAACCAAAACCAAGCCATTGCTCTAACACTAAACCTTAACCTAAACCAAAACCTAATCCTAAAACTAGCCATAATCCTAGCTCTAATTCAAGTCCTAGGCCTAAAACTAACCATAGCTCTAAATATCACCCTAACCCTAAAGCTAATGCTGACACTAGATCAGTCCAAATCCCATCCCTAAAACTAACCCAAATCGTTAACAGTTCTTACATTGGCCTTTTCCCTAACTCTAGCCTTAACTCTAACACAAAAATAGCCCTAATCAGAGCCCTAACACTAGATTTAACCCTAACCCTTACCCTAGTCCTAAACCTAACCCTACCTCTAGCCCTAACCGTATCCCTTATCCTAAGCCAAACCCTATCCATAATGCTAACCCTAGTCCTAATCCTAATCCTTAGCCTAACCCTATTTCTAGTTTTAACACAAGCACTCATTCTAGCTCTAATTCTAACCCCAAACCTAACCCTAACCTTCACCCTTATTCTGACACTAACACTAATTATAGGTCTAAACCTGAACCTAACCCTAAACCAAACCCTGAAACAAGCCTTATAGTAACCTTATACCTAAACCTCACCCTAACACTAGCCCTAAACCTAAACCAAATCCTAAATCTAGCAATAACTCTAGCCCTAGACCTAAACAAAACTTAGTCCTAGCCCTAACAATAACCCTTAAACTAAAACAAACACTAACCCTACCCCTAAAACTAACCTTGTCCTAATTCTGTATTTCACCCTAACCCTAACTCTAACCTAAACACTAATCTTGCCTTTAACAGTAAACCTATGTCTAAACCTGAGCCTAACCAACATCTAAACCTAATACTAGACCTAGCCATAACTCTAAACCTAATACTAGCCCTAATCATAATCCTAGCTCTTATATTACCCATAGCCCTAACCCTAGACTTAAACCTAACACAAACCCTAGATCTTATCCTAGGCCTTCACCTAGCCTTAGGCGTAACCCAAACACAAACCAAAGCTCTAACCCTACCTTAACCTTCACCTTAATCCTAACCCTGGCTCAAAACCTAACACTTATCCTAAATATAAAACTACACCTATCCCTAAATCTAACCCTAAACCTAGCCCTAATCCTAACCTTAACTCTAGCACTAAACCTAACTCTAAAGATACCCATTATCCTAAACATAACCCTAACTCTATTGATAACCCTAGGCCTAATCCTAACCCTAAACCTAACCAGAAAACTAATCCAGGAACTAACCCTAAACCTCACCCTCACCATAGATCTAACCCCAGCTTAAACCCTAAACCTTATCATAAACTTAACCATAACCATAGCCCTAACCCTAAGCCTAAACCTCAATCTAAATCTAACCATAAACCTAAACCTACATGTAATTGTATCCATTTCCCTAACCCTAACACTACTCCTAATGATGACCATAGCCCTAACCCTAACCCTAACCCTAACCATACTGTAATCTTATCCCTAGACCTAACCCTAAACCTAACCTTTGCTCTGGCCCTAAACCTTGCTCAAAACCCATTTCTTACACTAAACATAACCCTAACCCTAACTCTAGATCTCACCCTAAACCTAACTCAAGACATACTTCTAAACATTAACCTAGCCCTAAGTTTAGTTCTAACCCTATTCATTATCCTAACCATAACCCTGACCCTAATGCTAACTCTAGACCTATTGCTAACACTAACCTTATCAATTACCCTAAACCTAAACTGAACCCTAAACAAGAACCTATAATTACCCTAACCCTGACCCTAAAGCTAAAGAGCCCTAACCCTAAACCCTAACCTCAAACAAACTCTAACTCTTAAACATACCCTAATATTTCCCCTAGCTCTAAATATGACCCTTACCCTAAACCTATCCATTACACTAGACCTAGCCAAAAAACATTCTAAATCTATCCCCAACTATAACCCTAGACCTGACATTAGCACTAGCCCTAATCCTAGCTCTAACCCTAACACAAACCCCAGGGCTTATCCTAGCCCTAAACCTAGACTTAATCCTAACCCTAACCATAACCTTAGGCCTAACCCTAACACTAACTATAGCCCTAATCTTAGCCCTAAACCTAGCCCTAATCTTTACCCCTAATTTACGCCTATCCTTAACCTTAGCCCTAACCCTAGCCCTAAGACTTACTCTAACTCTCACCCTTGCCCCATCCCTAGTTCTAAACCTATACCTTACTGGAACCATAATCTTAGCCCTAACCTTAGTCCTATCCTTAGCCCTAGCCCTAACCTAGATCTAACTCTAACTCTAAATCTAACTTTAATTCTAAGCATAAACCTACACCTAACACTAGCCCTAACCTTAACGCTAATCCTAAAACTAGCCTTAATCCTAGCCAAAGCCCTAAAACAAATCCCAGACATAGCCCTAAACCTAACCCTTAACCTAAACCAAACCCTAAGTCTTACCCTAAACTTAGTCCTAATTCGGGTTTTAAGCTGAACCAAAAACTAACTCTGACCCTTAATCTGACCATAACACTAACCCTACCTCTAAAAATCACCCTAACCCTAAACCTAAACCTAACACTTAACCTAGACCCAACCCTAAACGTAAATTTAGCTTTAAATGTAACCCTGGTACATACATTAGCTGTAACCCTAATCCTAGCACTAACTTAAAACAAAACCTCCCCCTAATTCAAGACCTAACCCAAGCTTTAACCCTAACACTAACCCTATTCCTAGTCCTAATCATAACAATAACCCTAGCCCTAACCCTAGCTCTAACTCTATATATTGCCAGAGCTACAACCCTAACACTAATGCTAACCCTAGGCCTAAACCTAAACCTATCCCTAATCCTAACCCTATCCATTAACCTAAACCAAACCTAAATCCTAAACCTCACCCTATCATTACCCTAACCCTAACCTTCATGCTAATTCAAGCCCTAAATTTAAACCATAGCTTATCCCAAACCCTAAACAGGGCCCTGACCCTAATAATACCGATAGCTCTAAACCTGACATAAAACTAAACATAACCCTTACACTACCTGTATCCATAAACCTAACCCTAATTATATCTTTAACCATAACCCTAGACCTGATATTAGTCCTAGCACTAATCATAGCCCTACCCTAAAACAAATCCTAGCCCTCATCCTAGCCCTAAAACCAGCCTTAATCATAACCCTAACCCTAACCATAGGCCTAACCCTAATTCTAACACTCATCCAACCTCTAAACCTAGCTATAATGCCAATCCTTACCCTAAAATTAACCCTAACCCTAAACCTAATGCTAAGCCTAAGCTGAACAATAACCCTAGCCCTAATTCTAGCCCTAATTTAACCCTATCCCTAACCCTAACCCTAGCCCTAAGACTAACTCTAAATTTCACACTAGCCCTATCCCTAGTCCTAACCCTATCCATTACAATAACGTGAACCCTAGCTCTAACCCTAGCCCTAAACCTTTCCCTGTCCTTATTCATGGCCATTACCCTTGATCAATCCCTAACTCTAAATCTAACATTAAAACTAAGTCTAAGACTAACATAAACACAAGCCCTAACCCTAAGTCTACTCGTAAAACTAGCCCTAACCCTGACCCTAGAAGTAAATCAAAACCAAGCAATAGCCTTAATACTAAACCTTAATTAAACCAAATCCTAATACTATACCTAGACCTAACTTTAGCTCTAATTCAAGTCCTAACCTTAACCTGAATACTAACCCTGACCCTGACTCATATCCTAACACTCACCCTAGCTCTAAACACTATCCTAAGCTTAAACCAAACACTTACAGTAACCCTAGCTGTAATTTGAGTCCTAACCTTAACCTTAAAACTAATGTTGACCATGACTACTAACCTAACACAAACACAAGCTCTAAATATCATCCTAACCTTAAAAGTAATCCTAACACTAGAGGTCTAACCCCTATCCATAACCCTAAAATTAACCCTAAATGTAACCCTAGTTCTTACATTAGCTGTTACTCTAACCCTATCCCTAATCCTAACACAAAAACTAGCCGTAATCTGAGCTCTAAACCTAGCTTTAACCCTAACCCTAGCCATAACCCTAGTTCTAACTCTATCCCTTATCCTAAGCCAAACCCTAATACTAATTCTAATCTTAATTCTAACACTAATATTCAACCTAATCCAAACCTTAATCAAATTATTTGTCCTAACTCTAGCCCTCATTCTAGCTCTAACCATAACCCAAACCCTTACCTGAACTTTGACCCTTATTCTAACCCTAACACTAATTGTAGGTCTAAACCTGAACCTAACCCTAAACCAAACTCTAACACTAGCCCTAGACTTAAACCTAATCCTAAATCTAGTAGCCATAACTCTAGCCATAGACCTAAAGAAAAACCTAGCCCTAGCCCTAATAATAGCCCATAGCCTAAGCCAAACACCAACTCTTCCCCTAGACCAAAACCTAGTCCTAATTCTGGCTTTAATTATAACCATAATCCTTACCTGAACACTGACCCTGACATTAACCCTAGCTCTAAACATTACCCTAACCCTGAAACTATACCTAGTCCTAACATTAACACTAAAACTAGCCCTAATCATAACAAGTTCTTAATTTAGCCATAGCCCTAACCTATTGCAAAACCTAGCCCTAATCGAATCCCTACTCTATATTTAACCCTAAAACTAACCCTAACTCTAACCATAGCCCTACCCCTAAGCCTAAGCCTAAGCCTAACCTTAGATCCAATACTAAGCATAACCCTAGCCCTAACCCTAGCTCTAACCCTATCCATTACCCTAAGGATAACCCTAACCCTTATGCTAAACCTAGACCAAAGCTTAATTCTATGCCCACCCCTAACCCTATCCATTACCCTACACCTAACTTGAACCCTAAACCTAAAACTATCGTTAACCTATCAATAAACCTAGTGCTAATTCGAGCCCTAAACATAAACCATAACCTAACCTAAACCGTAACTCTGACCCTAATAATACCCTAGCTCTAAACCTGACCCTACCCATAAACCTAATCTTTAATAGACCTAGATATAAACCTAACCCTAAAATGATCCCTAACTCTAACCCTAAACCTGACATTAGCCCTAGCTCTAATCCTAGTCCTAACCCTAACACAAACCTTAAACCACATCCTAGACATAATCCTTGCCTTCATCATAACCCTATCCCTAACCTGAATTCTAACCCTCACCCTATCCCTAAAACTCGGTTTAAACTCATCCCTTAGCCTAAACCTAACTCTAATCCAAACCCTAACATTAAACCTAGCCATAACCCTAGGCCTAACTCTAACATTAACACTTGCCCTAATCCCAGACCTAACTTAGCCCTATCCCTAACACTAAACATAACCCTATCCCTAACACTAACTATAACTTTTGCCTTAGAGCGATAGGGTAGTTTTAAACTTTTCCTGTACCCTCACCCTAACCCTAGACCTAATCTTAGCCCTATTTGTAGCCCTAGCCTTAAAACAAAACCCAGTTATAGTCCAAATCTTAACCATTAACCTAAACCCAACCCTAACCTTACACCTTGCCATAACCCTGTCCATAACTCTATCCCTAATTATAGTCCTAAACTGAAACCTAACCCTAACCCTGACTCTGACCCTAACACACAACCTAGATCTAAAATCATTGTAACCATAAATGTAACCCTAACACTAGATCTAGCCTTAAACCTAACCTTATAACTAGTGCTAATCATAACCTTACTTTGTACATGATCCATAGTCTTAACCCTAGCCCTAACATAACCCAAAACCTAGCCTTAATCAGAGTCCTTATCCTAGCTTTAACCCTTAACTTATACTTAACACTAACCCAAACAAGAGCGCTAATTCTATACATAACCCTAGCCCTAAAATTAGGTCTCACTCTTTCCATTACCCTAATGATAACCCTAACCCTTATGCTAACCCTACATCTAACGCTAACCCTACCCATTATACTAAACCACAACTAAATTCTAAACCTAACCCTGTCATTACCCTAACCCTAATTCTAATGCTAATTTGAGCCCTAAACTTAAACTCTAACATAATCCAAACCCTAAACATGATTCTGACCTTAATAATAACCCTAGCTCTAAAACTGACCCTTACACTAAACCTACCCTTACCCTAGACCAAGCCATAAACCTAACACTAAATGTATCCCTAATTGTAACCCAAGACCTGACAATAGCCCTAGACCTAATACTAGCCCTAAACCTAATACAGACACTAGCCCTCATCCTAGCCCTAATCCATAGCCTTATTTATAACCTTAACCATAATCCTGGCCCTAACCCTAATACCCTCGCCAAGCCCTAAATCTTGCTACAACCCATTCTTTTAAAGTAAACGTAACCCTAAATCTAACCCTAAACCTAGGACTAAACCTAACACTATCACTAGCCCTAATTTAGCCCTAACCATAACCATAACCCTAAACCTAGCCATAAGACAAACTCTAACTCTCACACTAGCCCTATCACTAGTTCTAACCCTATTCCTTACCATAAACATAACCCTAGGTCTAACCGTTGTCCTAATCCTTGCCCTATCTTTAGCCCTAGCACTAACCTTAGATAAACACCTATCTCTAAATCTAAACCTAATCTGAAGCCTAAGCCTAACCCAAACACTAGCCCTAAGCATAACACTAGCCTAAAACTAGCCCTAACCCTAGCCCTAGCCTAAAAGAAAACTGAGCCATAGCTCTAACACTAATCCTTAAACTAAACAAAAGTCTAACCATACACCTACCCCTAACCCTTGACCTAATTCGAGTTTTAAGCCAAACCCTAAAAGTAACTCTGACCCTGACTCTGACACTAATATTAACCCTAGCTCTAAAAATCACCCTGACCTAAAAACTATCCTGAACACTCAATCTAGCCCTAACCTTAACGCTAAAATTAGTCCAAAATGTAACTCTAGTGCTTACATTAGCCATAACCCTAACCATAGCACTAACCTGAAACCTAGCCATAATCTGAGCCCTAGCCTGAGCTTTAAACCTAACCCAAGCCCTAATTACAACCCAAGCCCTAAACATAACCATAACCCTAGCCCCAACCCTAGTTTAACACTATCCATTACCATAGACATAACCCTAACCCTAATGCTAACCCTAGGTCTAAACCTAATGCTATCTCTAATCCTATTTCTATCCATAAACCTAAACCTAACCTGGGCCCTAACACTAACCCTATCATTACTCTAACCCCAACCCTAATGCTAATTCAATACCTAAATTCAGACCTTAACCTATGCCAAACGTTAACCCAGACCTTGTCCATAAAAATATCCCTAAACCTAAGCCTGACCCTACCCCTAAACCTAACCCTTACAGTAGATGTAGACATAATCCTAAATATAAAATTATCTTTAAACATAATTCTAGACCTTAAATTAGCCATAACCCAAATCCTAGTCCTAATCCTAAAACAAACACTAGCCCTTATCCCGGCACTAAACCTACCCTTAATCATAACCCTAACCATAGCCAAAGCTCTAACCCTAATTCTAAATAACACCCTACCTCTAAAAATAGCTATAACATTATTCCTTAAACTAAACTTTATACTAACTCAGACCCTACTCTATATTTAAGCGGAACTCAAACCATAGCCCTAATCCTAGCCCTAATTTATCCATTTCCCTAACCCAAGCCCTAAGACAAACTCTAACTCACACTATCCCTATCCCTAGTTCTAACCCTATTACATACCATAATCTAACCCTAGCCCTAACCCTTGCCCTATCCTCAGTCGTAACCCTAAAACTAGATATAACTCTAAATCTAAATCCAACCCTAAACCTAAGTTTAAGCCTAACACTAACACTAGCCCTAACCCTAACGATAATCCTAAAATTAGCACTAACCCTAACCTTAGCAGTAAAACCAAACCAAGTAATAGCCATAACCCTAAACCTTAACTTAAACCAAAGTAACACTACATGTAGACCTAACCCTAGCCTTAAATTCGACTCCTAACCCTAACCTTAAAAGTAACCCTAAAGACTCGTATCCTAACACTCACCCTAGCTCTAGACCCCATCCTAACCTTAAACCGAAACCTACAAGTAACCCTATCCGTAATTCGAGTTCTAACCCTAACTCTGACCCTCATTCATATCCTAACACTAACCCTAGCTCTAAATATCACTCTAACCTTAATCCTAACCCTAACCGTACATCAAAAACTTGCCCTAATTAAAGCTCTAAACGTAGCTTTAACCCTAAACCTAATCCTAATCCTAGCTCTATCCCTATCCTTTACCCTAAGCAAAACTCTAACCCTAATGGTAACCCTAGAACTATTCCTAATTTTTAGGCTAACCAAAATCTGAACCCTTTTAATAGTCCTTACTTGCCCTCATTCTAGCTCTAAACTTATCCCAAACCCTAACGCTAACCTTGACCCTTATTCTGACACAAACAATAACCCTAGGTCTAAACCTGAACCTAAGCATAGAGCAAACCCTAAAACTGGCCTTACCGGTAACCTTATAATTAAACCTAACCCTAACCCTAGCACTAAGACTAACTCTCATTCTCACACTTGCCCGATCCCTAGTTCTAACCCTATCCCTTACCATAAGAGAAAAACTAGACTTAAACTTAGCAATAATGCTGCCCTATCCATAGTCCTTGCCCTAATCCTATTTCTAACCCTAACTCTAAATCTAACCCTATACCTAAGCCTATGCCTAACACTAACACTAGCCCTAACTCTAATGTTAATTGTAAAACTAGCCCTAACCCTAACCCTAAAAGTAAAACAAAACTGAGCAATGGCCCTAACCCTAAACTTTAACATAAACCACTCTAAAAATACTTCTAGACCTAACCCTAACCCTAAATTCCACTCCTAAACCTAACCTTATATCTAACCCTGAAACAGACTCATATCCTAAAGCTCACCCTAGCTCTAGACCCCATCCTAAGCTTAAACCAAAATCTAACAGTAACCCTCCCACTAATTCGAGTTCTAACCCTAACCCTGACCCTGATTCATATCCTAACACTAATCCTAGCTCTAAATATCACCCTAACCTTTAACCTAACCGTAACACTAGACCTACCCCTAACCCTAACCCTAAAACTAACCCTAATTGTAACCCTAGTTCTAACATTAGCCAATGCCCTAACCCTAGTCCTAACCCTACCACAAAAATAAGCCCTAATCCAAGCTCTAAACCTAGCTTTAACCCTAACCCTAACTCTAACCCTAACCCTAGCTCTAACCTTATCCCTCACCCTAAACAAAACCCTAACCCTAATGGTAACCCTAGACCTATCCCTAATCCTTAGGCTAACCAAACTCCTAACCCCATTAATAGTTCTGACATTAGCCCTAATTTTAGCGCTAATCCTATCCCAAACTCTAATGCTAACCCTGACCCTTATTCTGACCCTAACACTAAACTTAGGTGTAATCCTGACCCTAATCCTAGACCAAACTCTAACACTGGAATTACCGATAAACTTATTCCTAAACCTAACTCTACCACTAGCCTTAGACATAAATCTAATTCTAAATCTAGCCTTAACTCCAGCCCTAGGCCTCAACAAAAACCTAATACTAGCCATAACAATAATCCGTAACCTAACACAAACACTACCCCTACACCTAGACCTAAACCTAGTCCTAATTCTGGTTATAACCCTAACTCTAATTAATCTGAACAATGAGCAGCCTTTAACAGAAAACCTACCTCTAAACCTGACCCTAAATGAAAATATAAACCTAACACTAGACCTAGCAATACCATAACCCTCAAACTAGCCCTACTTCATATCCCTAGTTCTTATATTACCCACAGCCTAACCCTAGGCTTAAACCTAACACAAAACCTAGAGCTAATCCTAGGCCTTAACGTAGCCCTAAGCATAACCCTAACCCTATCAATAATCCTAACTTAACCGTAGCCTTTGTCCCAACCCTAGCTCAAAGCCTAACACTTACCATAAACATAAACCTGAAATATCCATAAATCTAACCCTAACCCTAGCCCTAATCCGAACCTTAACCCTAGCCCTAAACCTAGCTCTAAACCTATAAAATACACTAAACCTAACTCTAAACCTATTGGCAACCCTAGCCTTAACCTTAACCATAACCCTAACCCTTACCAGAAAACTAAACCTAGACCTAACCCTAAACCTAACACTCGCTATAACCCTAACCATAGCTCAAAACCTAACCTTTATCATAAACCTAAACATAGCCATAGCCCTAACCTTAACCCTAAACTTAAATCTTACCCTAACCCTAAACCTAAACCTAAATCAAAACGTATCCATTACACTAAACCTAACCCTAACCCTAATGATAATCTAGCCCTAACCCTAACTCTAACCCTAAAACTACGGTAATTCTATCCCTAGACCTAACCTTTAACCTAACCCTTGCTCTAGCCCTACCCATAGTTTATAACCTAACATTTATGCTAATCATAACCCTAATCATAATCCTAGTACTAACCCTCAAACTAACCCTAACTCAAGAAATAATCCTAACCATAAACCTAGCCCTAAACTAATCTCTAACTGTATCCATTACTCTATACATAAACCTTACTCTAATGCTAACCCTAGTCCTAACACTAACCCTATCACTAACCCTATCAATTATCCTAAACCTAACCTGAAACCTAAACCTAACCCTATTATTACAATAACCCTAACCGTAATGCCAACTTGACCACTAACCCTAAACTCAAACCTAAACCAAACCCTAACTCTGAACATGATCCTAATAATTCCCCTAGCTCTAAAACTGACCCTTGCCCTAAACCTAACACTTACACTAGACCTAGCCAAAAACCTAGCTTGAAATTATTCCTAATGATAACCCTAGACCTGACATTTGCCCTAGCCATAATCCTAGCCCTAACACTAAAATAAACCCTAAATCTTAGCCCTAAACATAGCCTTAACCATAACCCTAACCCTAAACAAGGGCCTAACCCTAACACTAACCCTATCCCTAATCTTAGCCCTAATTTAGCTTTATCCCTAACCCTAATCCTAACCTAGCCCTAAGACTAAGTCTAACTCTCACCCTTGCCCTAAAACTAGTTCTAACCCTATCCCTTACTGGAACCCTAATCCTAGTGCTAACACTAGGCCTAACCCTAGACCTTTTATTAGCCCTAGCCCTAACCCTAGAGGTAACTCTAAATCTAAATCTAACCCTAACCATAAGCCTAAACCTAAACCTAACAGTAGCCCTAACTCTAACTCCAATGCTAATCGTAAAACCAGTCCTAACTCTAGCCCTAGCCCTAATACAAAACCAAGCCATAGCCCTAACCCTGATCTTTAACCTAAACCAAATCTTAACCCTACACCTAGCCCTAACCTTAGCCCTAATTTGAGTTTTAAGCCGAAAACTAAAATGATCCCTGACCCTGACCTAACCCTAAACCTAGCTCTAAACATCACTCTAACCCTAACCCTAAATCTAACACTAGACTTAGCCCTAACCCTAACCATAAAACTAGCCTTAATCATAACCCTAGTACTTATATTAGAGGTAACCCTAACCCTAGCCTTAATTTAACCCCAAACCTAGCCAGAATCTCTGCACTCACCATAGCTTTAACAATAACCCATAACACAAACACTAATTGTAACCATAACCCTAGCCATAACCTTAGCTCTAACCCTATCCAGTACCCTAACCATAACCCTAACCTTAATGCTAACCCTAGGCTTAAACCTAAACCTATACCTACTCATAACCCTATTCATTACCCTAAACTTAACCTGAAACCTAAACCTAACCCTATCGGTACCCTAATTTTGACCCTAATGCTAATTCGAGCCCTAACTTTAAACCTTAACCTATCCCAAAAACTAATAGTGACCCTGAACCTAATAATACCCTTAGCTCTAAACCTGACCCTAACCTTAAACCTACAATTACACTAGATGTAGCCATAATCCTAATGCTAAAACTACCTTTAAACATAATGCTGGACATGAAATTAGCCCTAGCCCTAACCCAAACCATAACCCAAGTTTTAACCCTAATTCTAACACTTGCACTAGCCCTAAAATTAGCTATAACCCCATCCCTTACCGTAAACCTCACCATAACCCTAAACCTAACCCTAACCCATCGCCCTAACCCTAGGCCTAACAATAACACTAAGCCTAGCACTAATCCTAGCCCTAATTTCGTCCTATCCAAACCCTAGCCTTAGCCCTAAGACTAACTCTTGCCCTAGCCCTATCACTAGTTCTATCCTTAGTCCTAGCCCTAATCCTAACTCTAAATATAAACCTAACTCTAAATTTAACTGCAAACATAAGCCTTTACCAACCTCTAACATAGTCCTAACAATAATGCTAATCCTATAATTTGAACTACACCTAGCCCTAGTCATAAAACAAAACCAAGTCATAGCCCTAACACTAACCCTTGTTCTAAACCAAACTCTAACCCTACAATTAGCCCTAACCATAACTCTAAAACTAACCCGGAACCTGACGCTGACCCTAATAATAATCCTAGCTCTAAACATTTCCCTAACCTTAAATTCAGCCTAGCACTAGATCTAGCTTTAACCCTAACCATAAATCTAGCGCTAATCATAACCCTTGTTCATACATTAGTCGTTATCCTAACCCTACCCCTAACCCTAACACAAATCCTACCCATAATTTAAGCCCTAACCTTAGATTTAACCAAAATCTTAACTCTGACACTAGCCCTTACCCTAATCCTAGTCCTAACGCTTTCTTCCCTTACCCAAAGCCAAAACCTAACCCAAATGCAAACCCTAGTAATAACCCTAAATCTTAGCCCAACTTATACTCTAACCGTATAACTAGTCCTAACCCTAGCCCTTATTCTTACTGTAACCCTAACCCTGATTATTATTCTGAGGCTAACACTAACCCTGGGTCTAAACCTGACCCTATCCCTAAACCAATCCCTAACACTAGCCCTACCTGTAACCATATAACCCTATATATATGTATATATATATATATATATATTTAACCCTAACACTAGCCTTAGACCTAAAGCTAATCCTAAAAATAGCTATATCTCTAGTCCTAAACCTCAACAAAACCTATATATAGCCCTCACAATAACCTTTAACCTAAACCAAAAACTAACCCTATGCCTAGAACTAAACCTAGTCCTAATTTGGGTTATATCCCTAAACCAAACACTATCTCAAACACTCACCCTTACCCTAACACTAAATCTAGCTCCAAACCTGACCCTAACCAAAAACCTAGTCCTAACACTAGACCTACACATAACCCTAACCCTAAAACTAGCCCTAAACATAACCCTAGCTCTTATGTTACCCATAGTTCTAACCCTAGCCCTAAACCTTTCATAAAACCTAGCCCTAATCCTAGGCCTAAACTTAATCCTAAGTATAACCCTAACCCTAATCATAGCCCTAACACTAACCCTGACCCTAACCCATGCATCTAATCCTAACTTTGATCCTAGTCCAAACTTTATCTCTAACACTATCCATTACCCTTACACTAACACTAATTATAACCCTATCCCTAACACTAAACCTAACCTTAAACATGAATGTAACCCTAGACCTAACTGAAACCTAACCTTTGCAATAGCCTTAATCTTAGCTGAAACATTAAGCTTTACACTAAACCTAATCCTAACACTAGCCCTAACCCATATCCTAACCCTAACCCTAACCCTATTTCTAATATTATCCATTACCATAAACTTAAACCTAACCCTGATTAAAACCCTAGCCATAACCCGAACCGTAAACCAAACCATAACCTTAAACATAACCCTAGACCTAAACTTAAACCTAACCCTTGCCCTAGCTCTAACCTTAGCTCAAACACTAATCTTTACTCTAACCTAACCATAACCCTAGCCGTAAGCCTAGCATTTTCCCTAACCTTAACACTTACCCTAAAGCAAACCCTAGCCCTATCCCAAAACCTAACCCTTATCCTAGACTTAATCCAAACCATAACTGAGCCTAACCTGAGCTTTAAACCTATCCATTACACTAAACATAACCCTAACCCTAATGCTAATCCTAACCCTATCAATAAACCTAACCCATTCTTTACCCTAAACCTTAATTGAAATCTAAACCTAACCATATCCATTACCCTAACCCTAAACCTAAACCAACCACTAACTCAAGCCTTAGCCGTAGACTTTAACCTAAATCAAATGCCAACCCTGACTCTTACCCTAATAAAACACCTAGCTCTAAACCTGACCCTTACACTAAACTTAATTCACTAGAACTAGGCATAACCTAATCATAAAACTATCCCTAACCATAACCCTAGACCTGACATTAGTCCTAGCCTGAGTCCTAGCCCTAAACCTAACAGAAACCCTAGCCATCCTTCTAGCCCTAAACCTACCTTAATCCTACCCTGAACACTAACCCTAACCCTAATCCTAATTCTAACCCTCATCCTAGACCTAAAGCTAGCTATAAGACCACCCATTCCCCTAAACATAACCTTGACCCCAATGCTCAACCTAAACCTATCCCTATCCCTAGGCCTAACCCTAACACTAACCCTAGCCCTAATCCTAGCCCTAATTTAGCTTTAACACTAACCCTAACCTAAGCCTGGTACTAAGTCTAAACATAACTCTTTTCCTAGCCATATCACTAGTTCTAACCCTATCCCTTCTGGAACGCTAACCTAGCCCTAAACCTAATCCTAGATCTAACCCTAAATCTAAATCTAACCCTATCCCTAATCCTAAACCTCATCCTAACACTAGCCCTAATTCTAACACTAATCCAACATCTAGCCCTAACACTAGCCCTAGCCCTAAAACAAAACCGAGCCATAGCCCAAACCCTAAACCTTAACTTAAACCACACCCTAACCCAACAACTAGCCCTAACTTTAGCCCTAACCCTAAAACTAACCTTTACCCTGACTCTGACCCTAGCACTAAACCTAGCCCTATACAACGCCCTCACTCTAAACGTATGCGTTGCATGCTTCACCATAGGGCTACGTTCACAAGGAACAAATCAGAGAGTGCCCACAGAGAACTGATTGAGTGTGTGAAGTTTCAAGCAGCTAACATCAACCCTGTTTGTTATCCAGCTCCATTTACAATCACACATATAAGTCAAGATGAAGTGAAACCTTAAATCACAAACTATTCTGACAGCGAACCATGAACCGCAAAGGCCCAATCATGGGGAATATAGTAAGGCTAGGTAAAAGATGAATCCTCTTTGCTATCAAAGAAATTTGAACAAAACTAACTCTAACCCCAACACTAATTTTAACCCTAGCCCTAAATCTAACCCTAACTCTACCCTAACCTGTTTAGAGAACCTTTGATCCTAGAAGACCCAAACTTGGGGTGCCTAGTAGGGCAAGGTAACAAATGAATCCTGCCCAGTATAAAAAATATCTGACAAAATAATTGAGGGAGGTGTTTCAGTATATGCCTATTTCCCCTGTATTTTTCCTAAAGTCTCTTGGATAATGTTATTTTCATTGCCATGGCTTTGGAAAACTTTCACTAAGAAGAATCCAGAGAGTGCCCACAGAGAACTGATTGAGTGTGTGAAATTTCAAGCAGCTATCACCAACCCTGTTTGATTACCAGCTCCATTTTTATTTACCCATTTAGGACAACTTGAAATGAAACTTTAAAATACAAACTGTTCCTGACAGTGGACAATTGAAATTAGAAGGCCCAAAACTGGGGGACATAATAAGGCTAGGTAAAAGAGAAATCCTGCCCAGTATCAAAGAAATTTGAACAAAAATAACTCTAACCCTAACACTAGTTCTAACTCTAGTCCTAAATCTAACACTAACCCTAAACCTATCCTGTTTAGAGAGCTTTGATCATACAAGTCCCAAACTTGGGGAACCTAGGGCAGCAAGCTAGCAGATGAATCCTGTGCAGTATTAAACAAATCTGACCAAATAATTTTGGGGAGGTAGTTCAGGATAGGCATATTTCCCTGATTTCTCATAAAGTGCTCTTGGATAAAGTTGTTTTTGCATACTGTGCTTAGAGCTACTTTTACAATTAAGAAACCACAGAGTGCCCCCAGAGAACAGATTGAGTGTATGAAGTTTCAAGCAGCTAGCACAAACCCTGTTTGATTTCTAGCTCCATTTCCATTTATCTGTATAGGTTCAAATGAAGTAAAACCTTAAAACTCAAACTGTTCCTGACAGTGAATCTTCAACCAAGAAGGCCCCAAACTGGTGAACACAGTAAGGCTAGGTAAATGATGACTCCTGCCCAATATCAAAGAAATTTGAACAAAACTAACTCTAACCCTAACACTCGCTCTAACACTAGCCTAACCCTCACCCTAAAACTAAACCAAACCTGACTAGAGAACCTTTGATCATAGAAGTTCCAAACTTGTGGAGACTAGTGGGGCAAGCTAACAGATGAACCTCTGAAGTATAAAAGAAATCTGACCAAATGACTGGGGGATGTAGTTCAGTAAATGCATATTTTTCTGTTGTCTCCTAAAGTGCTCTCAGATAAAGATTTTTATTTTATTTGCATGCTTCAGCTTTGGGATACTTTCACGAGGAAAGAATAAGAGAGCACCGACAGGGAATTGATCGAGTATGTGAAGTGTCAAGCAGCTAACACCAACACGTTTTGATTTCGAGCTCCATTTCCATTTACCCATAGAGATCAAAATGAAGTGAACCCTTAAAATATACAGTGCTCCTGACAGTGAACACTTGAACTGAGAAGGTCCAAAACTGGGAAACTTAACAAGGTTAAAAAAAAGGTGAATACTGCCCAGTATCAAATAAATTTGAAGAAATCTAACTGTAAAACTAATGTTAGATTTGACTCTATCCCCAACACTAATGCTAAGCTGTTTAGAGAACTTATGATCATAGAAGTCCCAAAATTGGGAACCCTAGTGGGTTAAGCTAGTAGATGAATCCTGCACAGTATCAAAGAAATATGACCAAATAATTGGGGAAGTTATTTCAATATATTTATATTTCCCTCTTTCTCCTAAAGTGCTCTCGGATAAACTTGCTTTTCATGCTTCAGCTTAGAGCTATATTCACAAGGAACAAACCAGATAGTGCCCACAGAGAACTGAGTGTGTGAAGTTTGAAGCAGTAAGCACCAACCCTGTTTGATTTCTAGCTCCAATTCCATTTAGGTCAAAATGAAGTGGAACCTTAAAATAGAAACTGCTCCTGAAAGCGAACCATTGAATCTTGAAGGCGCAAACTTGGGAAGCCTGCTAAGGATAGGTCAAGGATGAATTTGGTACAGTATCAAAGAAATCTGACCAAAAAAATTCGAAGCTCTTTCAGTACATGTGTATTCTGCTTGCTACTAAATCACTCAGAGATAAAGCTGTCTCTTTCTACTTCAGATTAGGGCTACTTCCACAGGAAACAAATCAGACAATCCTCACTGAGAACTGATTGAGTGTGTGATGATTCAAGCAGCTAGCCCAAACCCTGTTTGATTTCCAGCTTCATTTTCATTCACCCCTACAGGGCAAAAAGAAGAGAAACATAAAAATTGAAACTGTTCCTGAAAACAAATCCTTTATGTAGGAGGCCCAAACTTTTAGAGTATAGTCAAAATAGGAAAAAGATGAATCCTGCAGATATCATAGGAATTTGAAAACAAAACTAACTCTAACCCTAACACTAGGTCTAATCCTAGTGCTAACACTAACCCTAACACTAACCTTAACCTGTTTAGTGTTCCTTTGAGGGACATACTTGTGGAGCCAAGTGGGGCAGGCTAACAGATGAAGCTTTTACAGTATCAAAGAAATCTGACCAAATAATTGGGGGAGGTAGTTCAGCATATGCATGTTTCCATTTTCTCCTAAAGTGCTCTCACATAAAGTTGCTTTGCATGCTTCCACTTAGGGATACTTTCACAAAGAATAAACCAGAGAGCCCATAGAGAACTGATTGAGTGTGCTCACTGAGAACTGATTTGTGAAGTTTCAAGCACCTAATACCAACCCTGTTTGATTCCCAGCTCAATTTTCATTCACACTAATAAGCCATAATGAAGGAAAATCTTAAAATACAAACTGTTCCTGACAGCGAACCATTGAACCAAGAAGGCCCAAACCTGTGGAGCATAGTAAGGCTAAGTAAAAGATGAATCTTGCCCAATATCATAGAAATTTGAAGAAAACTAGGGCCATGCTGGAGCTCTCTGTGTAGATGGAAGGCTTGGCTGTGTGGTTGATCTCGGCTCAGTTGGAAGTCGGAAGTCTGGGCCGCACATGAGCTCTCTGCTGCACATGTGCTCTCAGCTCAGATGGAAGTCTCAGCGACGTGTGAGCTCTTGGTACAGAAGGAAGTCTTAGCTGCGGGTTTGTTCTCAGCTCAGACAGAAGTCTTGGCCATGGAGGTGCTCTCGGCACAGAGGATAGGTGGCACAGAACACAGAGGCTTTGCTTTTGGGTCACTAGGCCAAGCTGTGGACATGGCCAAAGGTCACCCCAGAACCACCCACCTCACCAAACACCCTACACAGGTAACAGATGCAATCCATCTTGGAATACCTTAAAAAACATATATCAGTGGCCATGGCTACGAGCTCGGTTCTGCAGCTGCTCAGGTCCCCGGTTTCCAACTCCCCTATCTCCAGCTGTGATAACTCAAGATTTTTCTCAAGAGCTTTTTCTTTTTGGGGGTGCGGCATAGCTATCAATGCAGAACAGCAACTGTACAGGTACCTAGTTTCCAACTCAGAGACTAAGAGTAGGGAGGCTCCACGTAGAAGGTCAAGCCCTCTCAAACTGGCTACCTCCACCACCCTTAGCATAGAGACTCAAGCTAGGAATAGACAACTCCACCTACTGGAAAAAAACAGAGTTCTGAGAGACTTATCTATTCTCGCTCTTCTCCTCTATTCTCCTCTACCCTTCCTACTCTGGCCCTCACAATCTCAACATACATGAAACCAAGAACTTTGCATGAAATTGGACTTTAAGAACTGAATCACCAGAATTGTTTAATATAGAGGAATTTCATAGGCCCATCTCACCCCCCATTTATTTTATATTATTTTCATTCTCCCTCTCTTTCTTTCTTTTTTTTATCTTCTTTTTTTTCCTCCCTGTATTCCACTTGCAACCTCCAATTTATACATAGGGTAATTTAATGAATACAGATAAGGAATTTGAATTTATACATTCTTCCATAAATTACCCCTGTCTATTCATTACAGTTCTCCTCCAATTTACTAAGATAGATTAATCTAATACCCTCATTCCTTTCCCCCTTAACATAGCATCCTTCCCCTGACCCTCAGATCTCTATACACCACCAGAAATGTTATGCCTTTTATGAAACTAATGACTATATTCTACATAATAATTGAAGCCAACATCTGTGGACATAGAATCTAAATAGAAATATATTTATAATGATTAGGCTTAGGTCTTGGATTAGGTTTAGTTTTAGAGTTAGGATTTGATCTATGGTTAGGGCTAGGATTGAAGATAGGGCAATAATTAGGACTAGGTTTAGGGATAGGGTTAGGGTTATGGTAAGGGATATGGTTAGAACTAGTGATAGGTTAGTGTGAGAGTTAGAGTTAATCGTAGGGCTAGGGCTAGGGTTATGTTTAGAAATAGGGCTAAATTAGGGCTAGGGTTAGTGTTAGATTTAGGCCTCAGGTTAGGGTTAAAGTTAGGGTTACATCTAAGGTAAGGGAATGGGTTATAGCTAAGTTCTGGGCTAGGGTGGGGGTTAGTATTAGGGTTAGGCTAGGGTTACGGTTAGGGTTATGATTAAGGCTAGGCTTAGGCCTAGAATGAAGGCTAGTGTTTGTATTAGGTTTAGGGCTAGTATTAGGGCTAGGGCTAATGCCAGGTCTAGGGTTAAAGTTAGGGATAGATTTAGTGTTAGGTTTATGGCTTGGTCCAGTGTAAGGGTTAGGTTTAGGGTAAGGGTTAGGTTTAGAGCTAGGGTTTTATTAGGGTCAGATTCAAGTTTAGCATTTGGATTATGTTAGAGGAAAGGTTTAGGACTTGAATTAGCATTAGGTTCAGGGTTAGGGTTAATGACAGAATTAGGATTAGGGTTTAGATGTGGTTTAGTTTAATGGATAGAGATAAGGTTAGGCCTAATGTTTAGCCTAACGGTTAGGGTTATAATTAGGGTAATGGATAGGGTTAGAGCTAAGATTAGGACAAGGGATATATATATGTAGGATTAAGGCTTTTGTTTAGGTTAGGGTTAGGTTTAAGTTTAGGGGTAAAGCTAGATTAAGGACTCGTATTAAGGCTAGGTATTTGGGTTAGGTTAGGGCTAGGGTTAATGCTATGGGTAATGTATGAAAGTAAGGTTATGATTAGGGCTAGTTATAAGATTCGAGTTAGGGCTGGGTCTAGTGTTAGGGTTAGGTTTATGGTTATGACAATATTTAGAGCTAGATTTAGTGTTAGGGTCAGAGTCAGTGTCCATATTACTTTATAGGTTAGATTTAGGACTGGAATCAGAGATAGGTGTAGGGCTAGGTGTAAGGTTAGGGTTTGGTTTAGGTTAAGTGTTAGGATTAGGGCTATGACTCGGTTTTGTATTAGAGCTAGGGGTAGGATTAGGGCTAGTTTTAGGATTAGTGTTAGGGTTAGGGCTAGTGTTAGTGTGAGGTTTAGGCTTAGGTTTAGGGTTAGATGTAGACTTAGGTTTAGATCTAGGGTTTGAGCTAGGATGAAGGGTAGGGCTAGGGTTAGGGCTAAGTTTAGGGCTAGGTTTAGTGTGATGGCAAGGGATTGGTTTAGAACTCGGTATAGGGCTAGGGCGAGAGTTAGAGTTAATCTTAGGGCAAGCGTTAGTGTTAGGGTTAGGCCTAGGGTTAAGGCTATGGTTAATGTTTGGTTTAGGTTTAGGGTTAGGTTTAGGGTAAGGGTTGGGATTACAGCTAGTTTTATGGCTAGGGTGAGGGTTATAATTAGGGTAAGGGTTAGGTTTATGATTAAGGTGAAGTTTATGACTAGGATGTGGGCTGTTTTGTGTTAGGGTTAGGAGTAGGATTAGAGCTAGGGCAAAAGTCAGGTCTAGGGTTACATTTAGGGATACTTTAGGATTAGGTTTATAGCTATGTCTATTTTAAGGGTTAGGTTTATGGTTAGGGTCAAGTTTAGAGCTAGGGGTATTATTAGAGTTAGGGTCAGGTTTAGGGTTTTTGTTAGGTTAAGGTTTAGGTTTAGGGCTCGAATTAGCAATATTGTTAAGGATAGGGTAATGATAGTTTTAGGTTTAGGGTTCAGGTTAAGTGTAGGGTAATTTATAGGATTAAGGTTAGATATAGGATTAGGGTTTGGCCTAGGATTAGCATAAGGGTTAGGGTTATCATTAGAGTAATGGATAGGTTAGAGCTAGGGTTAGGGCTAGGGTTATGCTAAGGATTAGGTCTAGGCTTACGCTTAGGCTTAGGGTTAGGGCTATGGTTAGGATTAGGATTAGATTTAGGGTTAACGCTAGGGTAGACCTTGGATTAGGGCTAGGTTTTGCAATAGGTTAGGGCTACAGATAATGTAAGAACTTGTTATGATTCAGGCTAGTTTTAAGGTTAATGTTAGGGCTATGTATAGTTTTAGGGTTAGGTTTAGGGTTGGGGTGGTGTTTAGAGCTAGGGTTACTGTTAGTGTCAGCGTCAGTGTTCAGGTTAGTGTTATGATTAGAATTAAATCCAGAATTAGGTCTAGGGGAAGAGTTAGTGTTTGGCTTAGGCTAAGGGTTATTGTTAGGGCTATATCTAGGTTTTTCATTAGGTCTAGGATTCGAGTTATGGCTAGATTTAGGATTAGGTTTAGGTCTAGGGCTAGTGTTAGGGTTAGGTTTAGGTATAAGGTTACCGGAAGGGCTACTGTTAGGGTTCAGTTTAGGCTTAGGTTCAGGTTTAGACCTACAATTAGTTTTAGGGTCAGATTAAGGGTCAGGGTTTGGGTTAGGATTTGGGTTATGGTTAGAGCTAAAATGAGTGCTAGTGTTAGGACTAGTAATAGGGTTAGGGTTTGTGTTAGGTTAAGGATTAGGGTTAGCATTAGGGTTAGGGTTTGGCTTGGGGTTAGGAATAGGGTTAGAGCTAGTGTTAGGGCTTGGAATAGGGCAAGGGTTAGGTTAAAGCTAGGTTTAAGGCTCGGATTAGGGCTAGTTTTGTGTTAGGTTTAGGGCTAGGCAAAGGCTAATGTAACAACTAGGGTTACAATTAGGGTGAATTTTTTGGTCATGGTTAGGGGTTAAACTTCTAGTGTTAGGATTAGATTTAAGGTTAGGGTGATATTTAGAGCGAATGTTAGTGTTAGGTTAATAGTCAGGGTCAGAGTTAGTTTTAGAGTTAGGGTTAGGACTCCAAATAAGGCTAGGGTTACTGTAAGGTTTTGGTTTAAGGTTAGGGTGGTGTTTACAGCTAGGGTGAGTTTTAGAATATGAGTCAGAGTCAGGGTAGGTATTAAGGTTAAGGTTAGGACTCGAATTAGGGCTACGGTTAGGTCTAGGTGTAGTATTAGGATTTGGTTTAAGTTACGGTTTGGTGTTAGGGCTATTACTCGGTTTTTGTTTTACTGCTAAGGTTAGGGTTAGAGCTAATTTCATGATTAGTGTTAGGGTTAGTGCTAGTATTTCTGTTAGGCTTAGGCTTAGAGTTAGTGTTAGAGTTGGAGTTAGAGTTAGATCTAGGGTTAGGACTAGAAATAAGGATTAGGCAAGTTTTATGGCTAGATTTATGGCTATGTTTAGGGCTAGGTTAGGGTTAAGTTAAGGGATATGGTTAAAACTAGGGATAGGGAGAGTGTGAGAGAGTTAGTCTTAGGGCTATGGTTAGTGTTAGAATTAAGGATTGGGTTAAATGAGGGCTAGGATTAGGGCTAGGGTTCGTGTTCATCTTAGGTCTAGTGTTAGGGTTAGGATTAGGATTAAGTTTTGGGTAAGGGAGGTGTTAAGTGGGAGGGTGAGGGTTAGAATTAGGTTAGGGCTATGGTTAAGGTTAGAATTATGATTAGGGCTAGATTTAGGGCTAGGATGAGGGCTGGGTTTTTTTTAGGTTTAGGGCTAGAATTATGAGTAGGGCTAATATCAGGTCTTGGATTATGGTTAAAGTTAGTTTTAGTGTTAGGTTTATGGCTACATGTAGTGTAGGTGTTGGTTTTAGTGTTAGGGTCAGGTTTAGAGCTAGGACTATTTTTACAGTCAGGGCCTGGGTTAAGGTTTGGGATAGGTCAAGTTTTAAACTTAGGGCTCAAATTAGCATTAGGGTTAGTGTTAGGTTAATGATCGGGTTAGGCTTAGAGTCTAGGTTTGGGTTAGGGTAGTGGAATGGGTTAGGATTAGGGATAGGGTAAGGTTTAGGACTATGTTTTGCATTAGAGTTAGGGTTATGTTAATGGCAATGGATAGGGTTAGAGCTAGGGTTAGGGTTAGGGTTATGTTTATGATTAGGGTGATGGTTAGTGTTAGGATTAGGGTTAAAACTTGAGTAACGTCTTGGATAGGGCTATTTTTGTGTGTGTGTGTTAAATTAGTGCTAGACTTAGGGTTATGGCTAATGTAAGTACCAGGGTTATGTATAGGGCTAAATTTAGGATTAGGGTTAGGGCTATGTATAGTGTTATGTTTAGGTTTAAGATTAGGGTTATGTTTAGAGCTAGGGTTAGTGTTATGGTCAGAGTAAGGGTCAGGGTTAGTTTTAGTTTTTGGATTAAAACTCAAATTAGGGTTAGATTTAGGGTTATGGTTTGGTTTAGGTTAAGCTTTAGGGTTAAGGCTATGGTTCAGTTTTGTTTTAGGGCTAGGGTAGGGTTAGGGCTAGTTTTAGGATTAGCATTAGAGTTAGGGCTAGTGTGAGAGTTAGAGTTAGTGATAGGGATAAAATTAGATTTAGGGTTTGGGATAGGGTTAAATTAGGGCTAGGATTAGTGCTATGGTTAGTGTTTAGCTAAGGCCTAGCGATAAGGATAGAGTTAGGTTTAAATTTAGGATAAAGAATGGTGTTATAGCTAGGTTTAGATGTAGGGTGAGGGTTAGAGTTAGGGTTAAGGCTAGGGTTGGAGGTAGGGTTATGATTAAGGCTAGGTTTAGGGCTTGGATGTGGAATAGTGTTCAATTTAGATTCAGGGCTAGGATTAGTACTAGGGCTAATATCAGGTCTAGGGTTATGGTTAAAAATACTTCTAGGGTTAGGCTTATGGCTACGTCTAGTGTAAGGGTTAAGTTGAGGGTAAGGTTCAGGTTTAGAGCTTGGGGAATTGTTAGGATTAGAATTTGGCTTAGGTAAGGGTTTAGGTTTACTGCTCAAATTAGCATTAGGGTTAGGGTTAGGGTATAGTTAGGGTTTGTTTTAAGGTTCAGGTTTGGTTTAGGGTAATTGATGCAGTTAGCGTTAGAGATAGTGCTAGGGTTAGGCTTAGGGTTAGCATTAGGTTAAGGGTTATGGTTAGGGTAATTGATAGGGTTAGAACTAGAGTTATGGTTAGGAATATGCCTTCAGTTAGGGTTAGAGTTAGTGTTAGAACTAGGTTTAGGGTTAGGATTAGGGTTATGTTTAGCATAAAGTTTAGGTTTTGAGCTAGCTTAGGTCTAGGTTTAGGGTTAAGTCTACGGATAGGATTATAGTAGGTTTAGGGTTAGGGTGGTCTTTTGAACTAGGATGAGTTTTAGGATATAAGAGTTGTGTTTAAGATTATAATTAGGACCTGAATTAGGGCTAGGGTTAGATCTAGGTGTAGTGCTAGGGTTTGGTTTAAGTTAAGGTTAGTTTTAGGCCTGTTGCTCGGTTTTCTTTTAGTGCTATAATTAGGGTTAAGGCTAGTTTTATGATTAGATTTAGGGTTAGGTCTAAGGTTGTGGTTAGGTTTAGGATTAAGGCTAGATTTAAAGCTCGGATTAGGACTAGGTTTTTTTGTTAACAATTAGGGCCAGGACTAATGTCAGGTCTAAGTTTATAGTTAGTGTTATTTTTAGGGTTAGGTTTATGGCAAAGTCAAATTAAAGTGTTACGTTGAGGAAAAAGGTCAGATTAAGAGCTGGGATATTATTAGGGTCAGGATCAGGCTTTGGGTTTGGGTTAGGTTAAGTTTTAGTGTTAAGGCTCAAATTAGCATTAAATTTATAATTAGGGTTAGGGTAATGGATAGTGTTAGATTTATGAATAGGTTTGGTTTAAGGTAATGGATATGATTAGGGTTTGTAATAGGTTTAGGGTTAGGCCTAGGGTTAGCATTAGGGTTATAGTTATTGTTAGGGTAATTTATAGTTTTAAACCTAGGTTTAGGGCTAGAATAATGGTTAGGATTTGGGCTAGAGTTAGCTTTAGGGTCAAGGTTAGGGAGAGGGTTACACTTAGGATTAGGTTTAGGTTACGGTCTAGGGTTTGGGCTAGGATTTTTGCTATGGCTAAGATTAATTTATGGTTTGGTCTAGGGTTATGGTCATGGTTAGTGTAATGGTTAGGGCTAGGGTTAACATTAGGGTTAGTTTAATAGGTTTAGATGTCAGGTTAAAGATAGTTTGAGGTTTAGGTTAGCGTTAGGTTTAGGTTTAGGATTAGGGTTAGCATTGGAGCTAGCTTAGGTTTAGGGTTAGGGTTAGGTTCACTGTTAGTTCTAGGGTTAGGTTTATATTTAGGGTTAGGGTAGGTTTGCCTTTAGGTCTAGTGTTTTCATTAGGGTTAAGTTTAGGGTTAGAGTAATGGGTAGGGTTCAAGCTAGGGTTAGGGCTTGGTTTAAGGTTAGGATTAGGGCTGGGGATAGGTTTAGGGTTTGACCTTGGGTTAGTGTTAGGATTAGATTAAGTGTAAGTGTTAGGGATGGAGCTAAATTTAGGGCTAGGATGAGGGTGAGGTTTACAGTCTGGGCTAGGGTAGGTTTACGATTAGGTTTAGGGCTAGGTTCAGCATTATTTTTAGGGTTATTGTCAGTATAATGGATAGAATTAGAGCTAGGGTTTGGGCTATGGTTCCAGTTAGGATTAGGGCTAGAATTACGGTGAGGTTTAGGGTCTGGGCTAGGATTATTTTATGGTAAGGTTTAGTGTTTGAGCTAGGGTTAGGGCTAGAACGAGGGTTAGGATTACGGTTAGGGCTAAGTTTAGGGTTAGAGTTATGCTTAGGTTTAGGTTTAGGGCTGTAATTAGGGCTGGGTTTTGTGTGAGGTTTAGGGCTACTGTTAGGTATATGGGTAATGTAAGAGCTAGAGTTATGGTTATGGATATATTTAGAGTTCATCTAGTGTTAGGGTTAGTTTTTGGCATAGGATAAGGTTTAAAGCTAGGGTTTTTGTTAGGGTAAATGTCAGGGTTCAGGTTAGGATTAGGTTTAGGCTTAGGTCCAGAATGAGGACTAGGGTTAGGTCTAGGGGTAGAGTTAGTGTTTGGTTTAATTTAAGGGTTATTGTTATGGCTAAGGCTAGAGTTATGGCTATATTTATGATTAGGTTTAGGTCTAGGGCTAGTGTTATTGTTAGGTTTAGGTTTAGGGTTAATGGTAGGGCTAGTGTTAGTTTTAGGATAAAGGTTAGGGTCAGGTTTAAACCTAGGTTAATTTTAGGGTCAGAATAAGTGTCAGGGTTAGTGTTAGTGTTTGGGTTAAGTTTAGAGCTAGAATGAGAGTTAGGATTAGGACTAGTAATAGAGTTAGGGTTTGGGGTAGGCATAGAATTAGGATTATGACTAGGGTAAAAATAGGGTGAGGGTTTGACTAAGTGTAAGAAATAGAGTTAGAACTAAGATTAGGACTAGGGATTTCTTAAAGTTAGGGCCAGGGTTAGGATTAGGGTTAATACTAGGGTTAGGCTTTGAATTAGGGCTAGGTTTTGTGTTAGGTTTAGGGCTATGGCTAATTTAAGAAGTGGCATTACAATTTGGGCTAGTTTTAGGGTTAGGTTTAGCATAAGGTCTATTTTCAAGATTAGGTTTAGGGATAGGGTGATTTGTAGAGTTAGGGTTAGTATTAAGGTCAGAGTCAGGGTTAGTATTAGTTCTAGGGTTAGGGTTAGGACTCGAATTCGGGATAGGGTTAGGGAGAGCTGTAGGATTAGGGTTTGGTTTAGGGTAAGGGATAGGGTCAGTGAAATGGCTCGGTTTTCCTTGAGAGTAGGGCTTGTTTTGGAGCTAGTTTTCAAATTAGCGTTAGAGTGTGGTTTAGGCTTAGGATTAGGGATAGATTTAGAGTTAGGGTTAGATCTAGGTTTAGGGCTACAGTGAAGGTTAGGGCTAGGGTTAGGGCTAGGATTTGAGTTATTATAAGGGATAGAGTTAGAACTAGGTCAAGGGCTAAGGCGAGAGTTAGAGTTAGTGTAAGGATTATACTTAGGGTTAGAATTAGGGCTTTATTAGAGCTAGAATTAGAGCTAGGGTTAGTATTAAGGCTGAGCCTAGGTTTATGGCTAATATTATGGTTATGGTTATGTTTAGGTATGATGTTATAGGTAGCTTTAGAACTAGGGCGAGGGTTAAAATTAGTTTTAGGTCTATGGTTAGGGTTAGGTTTAGGATTAAGTCTAAGATTAGGGCTAGGATTAGGGCTAGAGTTTGTTTTAGGATTAGGGTTTTATTAGGGCTATGGCTAATGTTAGGTGTTGGGTTATGGTTAGAGATAGTTTTAGGGTTAAGATCATTAGGGTTAGGATTAGGTTAATAGATATGATTAGGTTTAGGGTTCAGGTTAGGTTTAGGGTAATGTATAAATTTAGGGTTAGGAATAGGTTGATGGTTATCCTAGGGTTAGCACTAGGATTAGGATTAGGATTAGGGTAATGGATAGGGTTATAGCTGGGGTTAGGGCTAGGTTTATGGTTAGGATTAAGGCTAGCTTTAGGGTTAGGTTTTGGGTTATATCAGGGGTTAGGGTTAGGGTTAGGGTTAGGTTTAGGGCAAGGGTTAGGTCTAGAATTAGGGTTATGTTTAGGGTTAAAGGTAGTGTTATGGCTCCGATTACAGATAGGTTTTGGGTTAGGTTAGGGTAAGGTTTAGGGCTACAGCCAATGTAAGAACTAGAGTTATGATTAGAACTAGTTTTAGGGTTAGGGTTAGGGCTAGGTCTAGGGTTAGGTTTAGGTTTAGGTTTTGAGTGATGTTTAGAGCTAGGGTTAGTGTTAGGGTCAGCATAAGAGTCAGGGTTTGTTTTAGGGTTAGGGATAGGACTCGAATTAGAGCTAGGTTTAGGGCTAGGTGTAGGCTTAGGGTTTGGTTTGTTAAAGGTTAGGGTTAGGGCTATGGCTTGGTTGTTTTTTGGGCTAGGGCTAGGTTAGGGGTAGTTTTAGCACTAGCATTAGTGTTACAGCCTGTGTTAGTGAGAGGTTTAGCTTAGGGTTAGGGTTAGATTTAGAGTTAGGGTTTGAAATATGTTTAGGGCTAGAGCTAGGTTTAGGGCTAATGTAAAGGCAAGTGACAGGATTATGGTAAGGGATAGGGTTAGAACTCGAAAAAGGGCTACGGCGAGAGTTAGAGGTAGTCTTTGGGCTATGGTTAGGTAAGGTTTAGGGCTAAAGTAGGGCTAGGATTAGGTCTAGTGTTTGTATTAGGGTTAGGCCTAGTTTAGGCTTAGGTTTAGGTTTAGGGATAGGGTTGGGATTAGGGAAAGGGATGGGTTTAAAGCTAATTTTAGGGCTAGGTCAAAGGTTAGAATTTCAGAGAGGACAAGAGTTTTGGTTTGACTTAGTAATAAGGCTAGGTTTAGGGCTAGGATGAGGACTAGGGTTTGTTTTAGGGTTATGGCAAGAATTAGGGGTAGGGCTAGTGTCAGGTCTAGGCTTACATTAGGGATTGATTGAGGGTTAGATTTATGGCTAGGTCTAGTGTAAGGGTTCGGGTTAGGGTAAGGGTCAGGTTAGAGCTAGGGTTATTATTAGGGTTAAAATTAGGTTTCAGGTTTGGTTTAGATTAGGGTTTAGGTTTAGACTTGAATTAGCATTAGGATTTGGTTATGATAATGATAGGTTTGGGTTTAGGGTTCATGTTAGGTGTAGGGTAATTGATAGGGTTAGAGTTAGCAAAAGGGTTAGGGTTAGGCCTAGGGTTAGCCTTAGGGTTATGGTTGTGCTTAGTGTAAGGAATAGGGTTAGGGCTGGGGTTATGGTTATTATTAGGACTAGAGTTAGGGTTAGGCCTAGGGTTAGGGTGAAGCTTAGGTTTAGGGTATGGTTTAAGGTTTGAGCTATGGTTAGCACTAGGGCAAGGGTTAGGTTTAGGGTTAGGTCTAGGTTATAGTTACGGTTAGTGTCAAAGTTAGTGTTAAGATTAGGGCTAGGGTTATCATTAGGTTTAGGGTATTGGATAGGGTTTAACGTGTTAGGGTTAGGTTAAAGGTTAGGTTTAGGCTTAAGGTTAGGGTTACGGATAGGTTTAGTGTTAAGTTTAGGGTAATGGTTAGGGTTTGAGCAAGGGTTAGCTCTATGGGAAGGATTATTTTTATGGTTATGTCTAGGGTTAGGGTTAGTGTAGATTTAGGTAAGGACTAGGGTTATCATCAGGGTTAGGGATAGGGTTAGGGTAATGGATAGTGTTAGAGCAATGGTTAGGGCTAGGGTTATCATTACGTTTCGGGTTAGATTAGGGTAATATGTAGGCTTAGAGCAAGGGTTAGGGATAGGGTTATGGGAAATATTAGGGCTAGAGTTTAGGTTAGGTTTAGGTTTAGGCCATGGATTAGTATTAGGGTTAGGTTAAGTTTAACGGTTAGGGATTGAGCTACTGTTTGGACTAGGATGAGGAGTAGGGTTAGAGTTAGTGTGAGGGTTAGGGCTAGAGTTAGCAATAGGGTTAGGGTTAGGGTAATGGATAGAGTTAGAGGTAGTTTTGGCCTATGGTGATGGCTAGTTTTAGGGTTAGTGATATGGCTAGGTCTAGTGTTAGGGTTATGTGTTTTGTTAGGATAAGGTTTAGAGCTAGGCTTTGTGTTAGGGTAAGGGTCAGTGTTCAGTTTAGTGTTAGGTTTATTGTTAGGGCCAGCATTAGGACTAGGGTTTGGTCTAGGGGTAGGGTTAGTGTTTGAGTTAGGTTAAGGTTTATTATTAGGGCTAGGACTAAGTTTTTGTTTAGGGCTAGGCCTAGATTTGTCACTAGATAATAGATTAAGTATAGCTCTAGGTCTAGTGTTAGTGTAAGGTTTAGTTATAGGGATAGAGCTAGTGCCAATGTTAGGGGTCGGTTTAGGGTTAGGGTCAGGTTTAGACCTATGGTTAGTGTTAGGGTTAGAATAAGAGTCAGGTCACTGTTAGGGTTTTGAATAGTGATAGAGCTAGATTGAGGATTAGGGTTAGGACTAGTAATAGAGTTAGGTTTTGGCTTTGGCTAAGAATTAAGTTTAAGACAAGGGTATCCTTAGGGTTAGAGTTTGGCTTAGGGTAAGTGATAGGGTTAGCACTAGTGTTAGGGCTAGTGTTAGGGTTAGGGTTATGGCTAGGGTTAGATTTAGGATTAGGATTAAAGCTAGGGTTAGAGCTTTGTTAGGGCTTGGGTAGGTTTTTTGTTAAATTTAGGGCTACGGCTAGTTTAAGAACTAGGGTTTCAATTAGGGCCAGTTTTAGTTTAGTGTTACGTCTAGGTCTAGTGTCTGGTTAGGTTTAGGGTTAGGGTTATGTTTAGGTAATGGATAGGTTAGGGTTAGTGAATGTTTTAGGGTTAGGCCAAGAGTTAACGGTAGCATTAGGATTAGGGTTAGGGTTAGGGGATTGGATAGGGTTAGAGCTAGGGATAGGGCTAGCGTTATGGTTAGTGTTAATGTTGGGGTTTGTGTTAGGTTTAGGGATAGTGCGAGGATTAAATTTAGGGTTAGGTTTAGGGTAAGGGTTAGTTTTAGAGTTTAGGTTAAGAGTTAGGATTAAAGCTAGGGTTGGGGCTCGCATTAGGGCTAGATTTTGGGTAACATTAGGGCTAGTATTAGGGATATTTCTAATGTAAGAACTAGAATTATGATTAAGGCTAATTTTCGGGTTACAGTAAGGGCTAAGTCTAGTTTTATGGTTAGGTTTTAAGTTCACGTTGATGTTTTGAGCTAGGGTTAGTGTTAGGTTCAGAGTCAGGGTCAGGGTTAGTTTTAGGTTTGTGGATAGGACTCGAATTAGTGGTAGGTTAGGGCTAGATGTAGTGTTAGGTTTTGGTTTAGTTTAAGGTTTAGGGTTAGTGCTATGGCTCGTTATGTTTTAGGGCTAAGGATAAAGATAAGTGTAGTTCCACAATTAATCTTAGTGTTAGGGCAAGTTTTAGGGATAGGTATAATGTCAGGTTTAGGGTTACGGCTAGGCATAGTTTTAGGGACAGGTTCATGGCTAGGTCTAATGTTATGTTTAGGGTAAGGCCCAGGTTAAGAGTAACATGTATTTTTAGGGTCGGGGTCAGGTTTTGGGTTTGTGTTAGGTTAATTATTGTGGTTAGGGCTCAAATTAGCGTTAGGGTTAAAATTAAGTTTAGGTTTATAAATAGGTTTAGGTTTAGGATTCAGATTAAGATTAGAGTAATTGGTAGGGTTAGGGTTAGTGATAGGGTAAGGTTTAGGCCTAGGGTTAGCATTTGGGTTAGGGTTAGGGTTATTGTTAGGGTAATGAATAGCATTAGATCTAGGGATGGGGCTAGGGTTTTGAATTGGATTAGGGCTAGCGTTAGTGTTAGGGCTAGGCCTAGGGTTACTTTTTGAGCTCGGGATAGTGCTAGGGTAAGGGTTAGGTTTAGGATTATGTCTAGGGTTAGATTTATGGTTAAGGATAGCATTAGTTTTAGGGTTAGGCCAAAGGTTATTTTTAGAGTTAGGTAAATGTATAGGGTTAGATGTCGGGTTAGGTTTAGGGGTAGTTTTAGGTTTAGGGTTAGTGTTAAGGTTAAGACTAAGATTATCATTTGAGTTACTGTAATGGATAGGGTTAGATGTCAGGTTAGGGTAAGGGGTAGTTTAAGTTTTAGGGTTAGTGTTAGGGTTTGGGCTAGGGTTACTGTTAGAGTAAGGGTTAGGGTTTTATCTAGGGTTAAGGCTACAATGAGGGTTAGGCTTAGTGTTAGGTCTAGGATTAGGTTTACAATTAGGATTAGAGCTAGGGTTATCATTAGGGTTAAGATTCAGTTTAGGTTAATGGATAATTTTAGAGATAGTATTAGGGCTAGTGTTAACATTATGATTAGGGCTAGGATTAGAATTAGGTTTAGCAATAGGGCTAGGGTTATGTTTAGGGTTCGGATATGGGTTTTATCTAGGGTTAGGTTTAAGGTGAGGGTTAGGGTTAGCTTAAGGGTTTGGCTTAGGATAAAGGATAAGGTTAGGTTAGGGTTAGGGTTACACATTGGGCTAGATTTAGGGCTAGGATAAGGATTAGGTTTTGTGTTAGGCTTAGAGCTAGTTTTAGTGCTATGCTAATCTAAGGGTTATGTTTACGTTTATGGCTAGGTCTAGTGTTAGGTTTAGGTTTTGCTTAGGGTCAATTTTATAGCTATGGTTAGTGTTAGTGTCAGAGTCTGTGTTTAGATTAGGGTTAGGGTTAGGGCTAGAGCCAGAATTAGAATTGGTTAGTTCTACAGGTAAGGTTTGTGTTTGGCTTAGGTTAAGGGTAATCATTAGAGCTAGGGCTAGTTTTTTGTTTAGGTCTTGGTTAAAGATATGGCTAGATTTATGATTAGGTTTAATCTAGGGCTAGTGTTAGGGTTAGGTTTAGATATAGGGTTATGGGTAGGGCTAGTGTTAGGGTTTGGTTTAGGTTCAGGGTCAAAATGAGGGTCAGGGTTAGGGTTAGAATTTGGATTATGAGTATAACAAGAATGAGGGCTAGGATTAGTACTATAATAGGGTTAGGGTTTGGGTTAGACTAAGTATTAGTTTTAGGACTAGGGTTAACATTAGGGTTGGGGTTTGGCTACGGTAAATTATAAGTTTAGAGCTAGGGTAGAGCTAGGGTTCGGGTTAGGGTTAGGGATAGTGTTAGGGTTGGGTTAGGGTGAAAACTAGGCTTAGGTATCAGATTTGGGCTAGGTTTGGGTAATATTAGGTTTAAGGTACTGCTAATGTATACTTTAGGTTTATGATTAGAACTAGTTGTAGATTTAGGATTAGGACCAGGTCTAATGTTAGGTTAAGGTTTAGGTTTAGTGTGATGTTTAGAGGTAGGGTCAGTGTTAATTTCAGAGTCAGGTTTAGGGGTAGTTTTAGGGTTAAGTTTAGGACTCAAAATTGGGCTGGGCTTAGGGCTAGATATAAGGTTAGGGTTTGGTTTAGGTAAAAGTTTAGGGTTAGTGTTATGGCTCAATTTTGTTTTAGGCCTAAGCCTATGGTTAGGACTAGTTTTAGGATTAGCATTAGGGTTAGCGCTAGTGTTAGGGTTAGGTTTAGTTGTAGAATTAGGGTTAGACTTAGAGTTAGGTTTAGATCTAGGGTTAGGGCAAGGTCTAGGGTTAGGGCTAGGGTTACTCGAGGTTATGGCTAGGAATAAGATTATGGTAAGTGACAGAGTTAGAATTAGGGCTAGGGCTGGGGCTAGGGTGAGAGTTATAGTTAGTCTTAAAGCTAGGATTAGGGTTAGGTTTAGGATTAGGGCTAGGGTTAGTGTTAGGTTTAGTCCTAGATTTAAGGTTAGGGCTAGATTTAATGTTAAGGTTAAGGTTTGGGTTAGGTTTAGCGTGAGCAAAGGGGTTATAACTAGGTTTAGGGCTAGGGAAAGGGTTAGAATTAGGGTTAGGTTTATGATTAAGGCGACGTTTTAGGCTAAGATGAGAGCTAGTGTCCGAGTTTGGGTTAGGGCTAGGATTAGGACTCGGGCAATTGTCAGCTCTAGGGTTACATTAGAGATAGGTTTTGGTTTATGTTGATTGTTAGGTCTAGTGTAAGGGTTAGATTTAGGGTAAGGGTCAGGTTTACAGCTATGTGTATTACTATGGTCAGCGTTTGGCTTAAGGCTTGGTTTAGTTTAAGGTTTAGGTTTAGGGCTCGAATTAGCATTAGGGTAGAGTTAGGGTTAGGGTAATCAATAGGCTTAGGATTAGGGTTCAGGTTAGTTTTAGGGCAATGGATATATTTAGGGATTGTGATAGGGATAGGGTTAAGCATAGGATTAGCATTAGGGTTAGGATTATGGTTAGGGTAGTGGATAGAATTAGAGCTAGGTTTAGGGTTTGGCTTATGGTTATGATTAGGGTTATTTTAGGGTATTTGATATAAATAGAGCTATTGTTAGGGCTATGGTTAATGTTAGGATTAGAGCTAGTGTTAGGTTTGTGTTTGGAATACGGCTAGGGTTATGTTAAGGGTAAAGGTTAGGCATTGAGCTAGGGTTAGGTCTAAAGCGAAGCTTAGGGTTAGGATTAGGGCTAGGATTAGGTATAGGGTCATACTTAGGGCTATGTTCAGGCCTAAAATTAGGGCTAGGTTTTGTGGTAGTTTAGGCCTAGGGTTAGGACCATGGGTAATGTAAGAGCTAGGGTTATGATTTGAGCTAGTTTTAGGGTTAGGATTAGTGTTAGTTTTAGGGTTAGGATTATGGCTAGGTCTATTGTTAGGATTAGGTTTTGGTTTAGAGTGAGCTTAGGAGCTAGGATTATGTTAGGGTCAGGGCCAGTGTTAAGGATAGAGCTAGTGTTGGGTTTCGTGCCACAATTAGGACTAGGGTTAGGTCTAAGTGTAGGGTTAGTGTTTGGGTTAAGTTAAGGGTTATTGTTAGAGTGAGGGCTAGGATGATGTTGAGGTCTAGGGCTAGAGATACGGGTAGATTTAAGATTAGGTTTAAGTCTAGGGTTAGTGTTAGGTTTAGGTTTAAGTATATGATTACCGGTAGGGCTAATGTTAGAGTTTGGTTTCGGGTTAGGATCAGGTTTATATTTACCTTTAGTATTAGGGACAGAATAAGTTTCAGGGTTAGGGTTTGCGTTTTGTTTATGGTTAGAGCTGGAACGAAGGTTAGGGTTAGGATTAGTAATAGGGTTAGGGTTTGGGTTAGGGTAAGAATTAGGGTTAGGATTAGGGTTAGTATTAGATTTAAGGTTTAGCTTAAGGTAATGCATAGGGTAAAAGCTAGGGTTAGATCTAGGATTAGGGTATGGATTAGGGCTAGTTTTAGGGTTAGGGTTAAAAGTAGGGTTAGCGTTCGGCTTAAGGCCATGTGTTGGGTTAGGTTGGGGCTAGTTCTAGACTTACAACTAATGTATAAACCAGGGTTATGATTAGGGCTACTTTTTGGGTATTGTTATGGCTAGATCAAGTGTTAGGGTTAGGGTTCCCGTTTTCTTGATGTTTAGAGGTAGGGTTAGTGTTAGGGTCAGGGTCAGTGTTTGGGTTATAGTTAGGGTTAGGGTTAAACCCAGAATTATCACTAAATTTAGGCTTTGGGATAGGATTAGTGTTTGTGTTAGGTTTTGTTATAATTAGGTCTTGGTCTAGGTTTTGTTTATGTCTAGGGCTAGAGATATGGCTAGAATTAGGATTAGGTTTAGGTCTAGGGCTAGTGTTAGGGTTAGGATTAGGTATAGGTTTATTGCTAGTGCTAGTGTTAGGGTTTTGTTTATGGTTAGGGTCAGGTTTAGACATATGGTTCCTGTTAGTGTCAGGGTTAGGGTTAGGGTAATGGTTAGAACTGAAATGAGGGCTAGGGTTAGGACTAGGAATAGGGTTAGGATTTGGGTTAGTCTAAAGATTAGGGTAAGGCCTACACTTAGCATGAGGGTTAGGGTTAGCTTAGGGTAAGGGATAGGATTAGAGCTAGGATTAGGGCTAGGTTTAGGGTTAGGGTTAGGGTTAGGGCTAGCGTTTGGTTTAGGTTTAGGGTTAAAGCTAGGGTTAGGTCTTGCATTAATGCTAGGTTTTGGTTAGAGTTAGGGCTAGTTTTAGATTTATGGCCAATATATTGTCTAGGGTTACGATTTCGGCTAGTTATAGGATTAGGGTTAGGACTAGGTCTAGTGTTAGGGTTAGGTATAACATTTAGAGCTAGAGTTAGTGTTAGGGTAAAATTCAAGGTCACAGTAGTTTTAGAGTTAGGGTTTGGACTCGAATTAGGGCTAGGGTTAGGGATAGGTGTAGATTTAGGTTTTGGTTTAGTCTAAGTTTTAAAATTAGGGCTATGGCTTGTTTTTTTTTTTTTTTTTTTTTTTAGGGATAGGGCTATGGTTAGGGCTAGTTTTAGGCTTAGCATTAGGTTTAGGGCTAGTGTTAGGCTTAGGTTTCGGCTTAGGGTTAAAGTTAGATTTTGATTTAGGATTAAATTTAGGGTTAGGTCTAGGGCTATGTGTAGGGCTACTGTTAGGTCTTGTTTATGGCTAGGATTAGGGTTATGGTAAGGCATAGGGTTAGAACTAGGAATAGGGCTAGGGTGAGAGTGAGAATTAGTCTTATGGCTAAGCTTAGTGTTTGGTTAGGTATAGGGCTTAAGTAGAACAAGTAATAGGGTAGGTTTATGGTTATGTTTAGGCCTAAGGTTACTTTTAGGCTTAGGGTTAGGTTTCATGTAAATGATGGGGTTAGACCTAGGGATTGGGTTAGGGTGAAGAATTAGAGTTAGGGCTAGGGGTTCATTAGAGTTACGATTAAGGCTAGGTTTAGGGCTAGGATGAGGGCTAGGGTTTGTGTTAGGGTTAGGGCTAGGATTAGTGTTAGGGTGAATGTCATATCTAGGGTTATGGTTAGAGATAGTTTTAGGGTTAGGTTTATGGCTATGTTTAGTGTAAGTGTAAGGTTTTGGGTAGGGGTCAAATTTAGAGCTAGGGGTATTATTAGGGGCAGGGTCAGGGTCAGGTTTAGGGTTTTGTTTAGTTTAGGGTTTAGGGTTAGGGCTCGAATTAGCATTAGGGTTTGGGTTAGGGTAATGATAGGTTTTGGTTTAGGGTTCAGGTTAGATTTAGCATAATGGATATGTTTACGGTTAGGGATAGGGTTAGATTTAGGCCTGGGTTAGCATCATAATTAGGGTTATGTTTAGGGTAATTGTTAGGGTTATTTCTAAATTTAGGTCTAGGTTTATGGATAGGATTATGGCTAGGGTTAGGATTAGGTTAATTGGTTTGTTTTGTGTTAAGTTTAGGGCTAGAATCATGGCTAGGGCAAATGTCAGGTCTAGGAATATGGCTAGAAATAGTTACGGCTAGGTTTAGTATAAGGGTTAGGTTTAGAGGTATGGTCAGGATTAGAGCTAGGTATATTATCATGGGAAGGGGCAGAGTCAGAATTTGGGTTGGGTTAAGGTTTAGAGTTAGGGCTTGAATTAGCATTAGGGTTAGAGTTAGGGTAATGATAGTGGTAGGTTTAGGGTTCAGATTAGGTTTAGGTTAATGAAATAAGTTAGGGTTAGGAATAAGTTTAGGGTTAGGCCTAGGTCTACAATTAGAGTTATGGTTATGGTTAGGGTAATGGATAGGGTTAGAGCTAGTGACAGGGCTAGGGTTATAATTAGAATTCTGGCTAGGGTAAGGAGAAAGTTTAGGGCTATGTTTTGGTTTAGGGTTAGGTTTAGGGTTAGGTTTAAAGTTAGGGTTAAGGCTCAATTTAGGGCTTATTTTTGGTATTGGTTAGGGCTATGTTTAGGGCTATGGTAATGCATGAACTAGTGTTGAAATTAGTGCTACTTTTGGGGTTAGGGTTAGGGCTAGGTCTAGTGTTACCATTAGGTTTAGGGTTAGGGTGATATTTAGAGTAAAGCTTATGTTAGGGTTAGTGTCAGAGTCAGGGTTAGTTTTAGGGTTAGTGTTAGAACTTGAATTAGGGCTAAAGTTAGTACTAGTTGTACAGTTAGGGTTTGGTATATAGGTTGGTTTTGTTTTAGGCTATGACTATGGTTATGACTAGATTATGGATTAGCATGAGGGTTAGGGCTAGTGTTAGGTTAAGGTTTAGCCTTAGGTTAGGGTTTGATTTTGAGTTAGGGTTAGATCTAGAGTTAGGAATAGGACTAGGGTTAGAGCTAGGGTTAGGGTTAGGGTGAGGAATAGGTTTATGGTAACGAATATAGTTAGACTAGGGATACAGCTATGGCAAAAATTAGAGTTAGGAATAGTAGTAGTCTTAGGATTAGGTTTAGAGTTAGGGCTAAATTAGGGCTATGGTTAGGGGCTAGGGTTAGGGCTTAATTTGGGCTAGGATTAGGGGTAGGGTTAGTGTTAGAGTTAGGACTATATTAGGGCTAGGATTAGGACTAGAATTAGGGTTAGGTTTAGAGCCAAAATAAGGTTTAGGATTAGGGCTAGTGTTAGTTTTAGGGTTAGGGATACATTATGGCTAGTATTAAGGCTAGGGTTAGTGTTATGGTTAGACAAAGGGGTTGGGCTAGAGTTAGGGTTATCATTGGAGTTAAGGTTAAGTTTAGGGGAATGAGTGGGGTCATATCTAGCTTTAGATGTAGGGTGAGGATTAGAATTAGGATTAGGCCTAAGGTTATGTTTCACTTTAGGATTAAGACTAGGTTTAGGGAATAGGTTAAGGGCTAGCATTTCTTTTCGGGTAATAGGTAGGAGCAGGTCTAGGGCTAATATCAGATCTAGGGCTAACGTTAAATATAATTTTAGGGTTAGGTTATTGCTAGGTGTAGTGTAAGAGTTAGGTTTAGGTTAAAGGTCAGCTTTAGGGCTAGTGTTATTATTAGGGTCAGGGTCTGGGGCAGGGTTAGCATTTGGTTTAGCTAAAGGTTTAGGGTTAAGGCACGAATTAGCATTAGGTTTAGGTTTAGGATTAGGGTAATGGATAGGGTTTAATTTAGGTTTCAGTTATGGTTTAGGATAATGGATGAGTTAGGTTTAGCAAACGGGTTAGATTTACCATTAGGGTTAGGGTTATGTTTAGTGTAATAGATAGGTTTAGAGCTAGGGTTGGGGCTAGGTTATGGTTTGGATTAAATCTAGAATTAGGGTTAGGTTTAGGGATAGGGCTAGGGTGTGATTTGGGGTAAGTTTTAGGGTTAGTGTAAGTGTTAGGTTTAGGGCTAGGATTATGGTTAGTCTTAGCACTAGGGTTAGGGTTAGTTTTAGGGTTAGGTTTAGGGATGTTTTTGCATGCTTCAGCTTTGGGAAACTTTCACAAGGAAGAAACCAGAGTGCCCACATAGAACTGATTGAGTGTGTGCAGTTTTAAGCAGCGATCACCAACCCTGTTTGACCTCAAGTTCTATTTTCATTTTCCTGTATAGGTCAAAATGAAGGAAACCTTAAAATACTAAGTGTTCCTGACAGCAAACCATTGAAGGGATAAGGCCCAAATCTGCAGAATATAGTAAGGCTTGTTAAAAGATTAATTACACCAAGTATCATATGAGTTTGAAGAAAATTCACTCTAACTCTAACACTAGATCTAACCCAACCTTAATCTAATTCTAACCTGTTTAGAGTACCTATGATCATAGAAGTTCCAAACTTAGGGAGCCTAGCAGTGCAACTTAACAGATGAATCTTGTGCAGTATCAAAGAAATTTGATGAAAAATTGGGGGAGGTATTTTAGTATATTCATATTTCCCTGTTTTTTTCTTAAAGTTCTCATGAATAAATTGTTTGTCTTGCTTCAGCTTAAGGTACTTTCACAAAGAAATACCAAAGAGTGACCAAAGAGAGCTCTTTGAGTGTGTGAAGTTTCATGCAGCTAGCACCAACCCTGTTTTATTTCTAGCTCCATTGCATTCACAACTATAGGACATAATGAAGTGAAACCTAAAAGTTCAAACTGTTCCTGACACTGAAACATTGAAACTTGAAGGCCCAAACTTGGTAAGCCTACAAAGACTAGGTCAAGGATGAATCTTGTACAGTATCAAATTAATCCAACCAAAAAAAATTTGAAGACCTTTCAGTACTGGGTATTCTGCTTGCTCCTAATGCAACCAGAGATATACCTGTTAATTTCTACTTCATCTTAGGGCTACTTCCATGGCACACGCCAGATTATGCTCACTGAAAATTAATGGAGTATGTGAAGTTTCAAGCAGCTAGCCCAAACCCTGTTCGATTACCAGCTTCATTTTCACTCACCCCTATAGGGCAAAAAGAAGAGAAAAATGAAAATTGAAACTGTTCCTGAAGGCAAAACCTTTATGTAGGAGTCCCAAACATTTGGAGTAGAGGCAGAATAGGAAAAGATGAAACCTTCACAGTATCATAGAAATTTGAAAACAAAACTAACCTCAACATGTTTAGAGTCCCTTTGATCCTAGAAGTCCCACACTCGGGGAGCCAATTTGGGTAAGCTAACAGATGAATCTTTCACACTATCAAAGAAATCTGAGCAAATAATTGGGGAGGTAGTTCAGTATATGCATATTTTCCTGCTTTATCCTAAAGTGCTCTCACATAAAGTTGCTTTTCATGCTTCAGCTTAGGGCTACTTTTACAAGAAATAAACCAGAGAATGCCCATCAAAAACTGATTCAGTGTGTGAGGTTTGAAGTAGCTAGCACCAACTCTGTTGGATTTCCAGCTCCATTTCCATTTACATGCATAGGTCAAAATGAAATGAAAACTTAAAATACAAACTGTTCAGAAGAGCAAACCCTTGACCCAAGAGACCCAAACCTAGAGAATATAGTAATCCTAGGTAAAAGTTGAATCCTGCCTAGTATCAAAGAAATTTGAACAAAACAAAATCTAACCAACACTAGCTGTAACCCTAGCCCTAATCTAATACTAAATATAACCTAATCTGCTTAGAAAACCATTGATCAGAGTAGTCCCCAAATAATGGAGCCCAGTGGGGCAAGCTAACAGATGAATCCAAAGAATTCTGACCAAATAATTGGGGTAGGTATATCATTAAGTGAATATTTCCCTGTTTTCTCCTAGTGTGCTCTTGGATAAATTATTTTTATCATGCTTCAGTTTAAGGTTCTTGCACAGGGAACAACCAGAGAGTGCCCACAGAGAGCTGATTGAGTGTGTGAAGTTTCAAGCAGCTAGTACTAACTCTGTTTGGTTTCCAGATCCATTTTCATTCACGTCTGTAGGACACAATAAAGTGAAACCTAAAAATTTAAACTGTTCTTGACAGTGAACTGGCAAACTTTGAAAACCCAAACATGGGGATCCTACTAAGACTAGGAAAAGGATGAATCCTGTACAATATCAAAGTAATCCATGCAAAAAAAAATGAAGCTTGCTCCTAAAGTGCTCACAGATAAAGCTGCTTCTTTCTAATTCAGCTTTGAGCTACTACCAGAAGAAACAAATGAGAGAATGTGCCCTGAGAACTGATTGAGTGTGTGAAGTTTCAAGCAGCTAGCACAAACCCTATTTGAGTCCAGCTCCACTTCCATTCACCCCTATAGGGCAAAATGAAGTGAAACAAGAAAATTAAAAGTGCTTCTTAGAGCAGACCCTTTTACCTAGGAGGCCCAAACATGGGGAGCATACTAAGAATAGGAAAAAGGTAAATGCTGCCCAGTATCCAATAAATTGAAAAAAGACTTACTCTAACCCTAAAACTATTTCTAACAATTGCCCTAACTCTAACCATAACCCTAAGCCTAACCTGTTAAAAGAACCTTTGATAAAAACATTTTTAAACTCGGGGAGACTAGTGAGGAAGCTACATATGAATCCTGCACAGTATCAAAGAAATCTGACCAAATAATTGGGGGAGGTATTTCTGTACATGCATATTGCCCTGTTTTCTCCTAAAGTACTCTTAGATAAAGTTGTTTTGCATGCTTCAGTTTATGGCTACTTTTACAAGGAAGAAACCAGAGAGTGCCCACAGACAACTGATTGAGAATGTGAAGTTTCAACCAGCTAGCACCAACCCTCTGATCTCCAGCTTCATTTGCATTTACCCATATAGGTCAAAATGAAGTGAGACATTAAACAAACTATTCCAAACAGTGAACCATTAAAACAAGAAGGCCCAAAAGTGGGGCACATAGTAAGAATAGGAAAAGATAATTCTTCCCATTATCAAAGAAATTTGAACAAAACAAACTCTAACCTAACACTAGCTCTAAAGCTAGCCCCAACTCTAACTGTAACACTAACCATTACCTGTTTAGAGAACCATTGATCCTAGAAGTGCCAACCTTGGGGAGCCTAGTGCAGTAAGCTAAAGATGCATACTGTGTAGTATCAAAGATATCTGATCAAATTGTTGGGAGACTTATTTCAGTACATACATGATTCTCTGTTTTCTCCTAAAGTGCTCTTGGATACAGTTTCTTTTGCATGCTTTATTTTTGGCCTACCTTCAAAAGAAAGAAAGCGAGAGTGCCCACTGAGAACTGATTGTGTGAAGCTTCAAGCATCTCCTGCCAACCATGTTGGATTTCCAGCTCAATTTTTATTCACATCAATAAGCCATAATGAAGGGAAACCTTAAAATACAAACTGTTCCTGACAGTGAACCATTGAACCGAGAAGACCCAAACCTGTGGAGCAGAGTGAGGCTAAGTAAAAGGTGAATCCTTCCCACTATCATAGAAATTTGAAGGAAACTAGGGCCCCATGGGTGCTCTCAGCTCAGATGGAAGGCTGGGCACAGATGGCAGTCTCAGCCGCATGGATGCTCACTGCACAGACAGAAGGCAGCACAGAACACAGGGACTTTGCTTTAGAATCACCAGAACGAGCTCTGGACACAGTACAACGTCACTCCAGAACCACCCACTTCACCAAACACCATACATGGGTAATAGATGGAATTCATCTTGCAAAACCTTACTGGCTATCTATAAGTGGGCGTGGCTACCAGCTGTGTTCTGCAGCTTATCAGGTAAGTGGTTTCCAACTCTCCTACCTCCACCTGTGATAATTCAACATTTTTCTTAAAAGCTTTTTGGGGGTGTAGCTATCAATGTGGATCAGCAACTGTACAGGCACCTGGTTTTCAATTACCCTAAAACTAACCATAGTTCTAACCCTCACCCTTACCCTAATTCAAGACCTATTCATAACCATAATCCTATCCCTAACCTTCACTCTAACTGTATCCATTACCCTAAACATTACCCTGACCCTAATGCTAACCCTAGGCCTAACCCTAACCTTATCGCTATCGCCCAAACTGTCAATTACCCTAAACCTACCCTGTACCCTAAACCTAACCTCATCATTACCCTAATGCTAACCCTAATGCTAATTCGAGCCCTAACACTAAACTCAAACCTAAACCAAAGCCCAACACTGACCCTGAAATTAATAATACCCCTAGCTCTAAACCTGACTATTATCCTATACCTAACACTTACACTAAACTTAGACATAAACCTAACCCTAAAACTATCCCTAAACATAACCCTAGGCCTGACTTTAGCCCTAGCCATAATCCTAGCCATAACCCTAACACAAACCTTAGTCTTTATCCTAGCCCTAAACATAGCCTGAATTATAACCTTAACCCTAAAGTTAACACTAACCTTAGCCCTAATCTTAGCCCTAATTTAGCCCTATCCCTAACCCTAACCCTAACCCTAACCCGAGCCCAAAGACTAACTCTAACTCTCCCAGTAGCCCTAACTCTAGTTCTAACACTATATACTACAGGAAGCCTAATCCTAGCCTGAATTATAGGTCTAACCCTATCCCAGTTCATGACCTTGGCCATAACCCTAGATCTAACCCTAATTCTAAATCTAAATTAAAAATAAGCCTAAGCCTAAGCCTAACCCTAGACTTAACCCTAAGGCTAATACTAATATTAGTCCTAACCCTAGCCCTAGCACTAAAACCAAACTGAGCCATAGACCTAACCCTAACCCTTAACATAAACCAATCCCTAATCCTACACCTAGCCCAAACCCTAGCAATAATCCGAGTCTTAAATTGAACCCTAAAACTAATCCTCATGGTGACTCTGACCTTAAAACTAACCCTAGGTCTAAACATCACCCTAACCCTAAACCTAAACCTAACATTAGACCTAGTCCTAACCCTAACACTACAATTAGCCCTAACCATAACACTAGTACTTACATCAGCTGTAACCCTAACCCTAGCCCTAACTTAACCCAAATCCTAGCCCTATTCTGAGCCCTAAACCTAGCTTTAACCTTAAACCTAACTCTAACCCTATTACTAATTGTAACCATAACCCTAGCTGTAACCCTAGCACTAACCCTATCCATTACCCTAACTATAACCCCAACCCTAGGCCTAAACCTAACCCTATCCCAATCTTCACCCTATCCATTACCCAAAATCTAACCTGAACACTAAACCTAACCCTATCATTACTGATCATAATCTTAATGCTAATTCGTGTCCTAACTTTAAACCTTAACCTATCCAAAACACTAATCATGACCATGACCCTAATAATACCCTTATCTCTAAACCTGACCCTAACCCTAACCCTAATGCTTACAGAAGACATAGCCATAAACCTAAACTTAAACTATCATTAACCATAACCCTACACCTGAAATTAGCCCTAACCATAATCCTATCCCTAAAACTAGCCTTATTCCTAACCTAAACCATAACCTGAGCCCTAACCCTAATTCTAACCCTCACCCTAGCCCTAAAACTACCTATAACCCCATGCCTTACCACAAACCTAACCATAACCCTAAACCTAACCCTAACCCCCGTCGTAACCCTAGGCCTAATACTAACACTAAACCTAGCATTAATCCAAGCTCTAATTTAATCCTATCCTAACACTAACCTAAGACAAACTATAACTCTTGCCCTAGCCCTACCCCTAGTTCTATCCTTAGCTTTATTCTAACTCTAGATCTAAACCTAACTCTAAATCCAAACCTAACTCTAAATTTAACTGTAATCATAAGCCAGACCAAACCCTAACACTACCTCTAACCATAATGCTAATCCTAAAAGTTGCCCTAGCCATAGCCCTAGTCACAAACAAAACCAAGCCACATCCCTAACCCAAACCTTTAACCTAAACGAAACCCAAAACTTACACCTAGCCCTAACCCTAACTCTAAAAATTACTCTGACCCTGATGCTGACCCTAAAACTAATCCTAGCTCTAGTCTTCACCCTAACTTAAATTAATTCTAACACTAGATGTAGCCTTAACTGTAACACTAAAACTAGTCTTAATTGTAACGCTAGTTCGTACATTAGTCATTATCCTAACCCTAGCATTAACACTAACAAAAATACTACCCTGGATCTGAGCCCTAAACCTAGATTTAACCCTAATCTTAACCATAAAACTAGCCCTAAACCTAACCCTAATCCTAGCCCTAATCCTAGCTCTAACCGTATCACTTACCCTAAGTCAAACCCTAAAACAAATGTTAACCCTAGTCCTAACCCTAATCCTTAGCCTAACTTCACCTCTAACCATGTTAGTAGTCTTCTGGCTCTGACTCAAAACATAACCCTATCCCGAACACTGACCCTGATTTTAACACTTAAACTAGCTTTAAATCTGACACTAACCCAAAACCCAGACCTAACACTAGACCTAGCTATAACCCTGAACCTAAAACTAGCCCTAAATATAAACCTATCTTTCACATTACCCATAGTCCTAACCCTAGACCTAAACCTAACACAAAACCTAGAGCTAATCCTAGGCCTAAACTTAGCTCTAAGCATAAACCTAAGCCTAGCCCTAACCCCAAACCTAACTCTAACCCTAACCCTCTCTTTAGACCTAACCCTAGCTCAAAGCCCAATCCTTATACTAAACATAACCCTAGCCCTATCCTAAATCCTAATCCTAACCCTATCCCTATCCTAACATAAACCTAGTCCGAAATTTACCTGTAATCATATCCATTACCCTAACCCTAATCCTAACCCTAATTAAAACCCTATCCCTAACACTAAACCTAACTCTAACCATAATCTTGAACTTAGAATTAAACCTAAACCTAACCTTCGCACTAGACCTAACCCTAGCTCAAACACTAACCCTTATCCTAACCTAACCATAACCTGAACCCTAAACAAACACTTACCCTAACCTTAACACTTACCCTAAACCAAACCCAAGCCCCACCTCTAAACCTAACCCTAAACCTAGATTTAATCCCAACCATAACCTAGCCCTATTCATAGTTCTAAAACTATCCATTACACTAAACATAACCCTAACCCTAATGTTAACCCTAACCCGATTGCTGAAACCTAACCCATCCGTTACCTTAAATCTTAAGTAAAACCTAAAGTAAACCCTTCCATTACCTTAATTCTAAACCTAAACCTTACACTAATTCGAGCCCTAACCCCTTAACCTTAACTTAAACCAAACCCTAACCCTGACCCTGACCGTGACACTAATAATAACCATAGCTCTAAAGTTGACCTTTAACCTAAACCTAACCCTTACAATAGAATTTGCCATAACCTAACCCTAAAACTATTCTTAACAATAACCCTAGACCTGATATATCCCTAGCTCAAGACCAAGCCCTAACCCTATCAGAATACCTAACCCTAATTCTAGCCCTAATCCTAGCCTTAAACCTAAACTGAATCATAACTCGAGGCCTAATTCTAATTCAAACCCTCACCCAAGCCCTAAACCTAGCTATAACCTCACACATTTTCTTAAACTTAACCCTAACTGCAGTGCTAAACCTAACCCTAGCCCAACCCCTAGGCTTAAACCTAAAACTAACCCAGGTCCTAATCCTAGTACTAATTTAGAAGTAACCCTAACCCTCACCCTAAGCCTAAGAAGAAATCTAATTCTCACCCTAAACATATCCCTAGTTCTAACCATATTCCTTACCATAACCCTAACCCTAGCCCTAACCCTAGCATGAGCCCTAACTTTGGATCAACCCTAACTCTAAATCTAAACCTAACTCTAAGCCTAAACTTCATCTAAAACTAGCCCTAACCCTGATGCAAATCGAAAATCTTGCCTTAACCTTAGCCCTATCCCTAAAACAAAACTGAGCAATATCCCTAACCATAATCCTTAACCTAAACCAAATCCTAATCCTACACCTAGCATTAACTTTAGCCCTAATTCGAGTCCTAAACCTAACACTAAAACTAACCCTGACCCTTACACTGACCCTAAATATAACCCTTACTCAAAATATCACCCTAACCCTAACCCTAAAACTAGCTCAAATTGTAACACTAGTTCATACATTAGCCATAGCCCTAAGCCTAGCCCTAACCAAAACCAAAACCTAATCCTTATTTGAGACTTAAAGCTAGTTTTAAATCTAACCATAACCCAAAATCTAGCCCTAAACTTTACCCTAACCCTAGACAGAATCCTAAACATAACCCTAGTCTTATCACTAGCTCTAACCCTATCCATTACCCTAACCCTAACCATAACCCTAATACTAACCCTAGGCCTAACCCTAACCTTATTGCTAACCCTAACCTTATTCATTAACCTAAACCTAACCTGAACCCTAAACCTAACCCTATCATTACCCTAACCCTAATGCTAATGATAATTTGAGCCCTAATCCTAAACTTAACATAAGCCAAACTCTAACTCTGACTATTCCCGTAATAATATACCTAGCTCTAACCCTGAACCTACCCCTAAACCTAACCCTTATCCTAGACCTAGCCATAAACCTAACCCTAGAACTATTCCTAACGTAACCATAGACCTGAAAATTGCCCTAGCTGTAATCCTAGCCCTAACCTTAACACAAACCATAAACCTAACCCTAACCTTAACCATAACCATAACCATAACCCTAGCCCAAATCCTATTCATAACCCTAGTGCTAAACTTAGCTCTAACCCTATCAATTACCCTAAACATAACCCTAATTCTAATGCTAAACCTAGGCCTAAATCTCACCCTATGCCTAACCATAAACCTATCCATTATGCTAAACATAACCTGAAACCTAAACCTAACCCTATCATTACCCTAGCACAAAACCTAATGCTAATTTGAGCCCAAACCCTAAAACCTAACCTAAACAAACCTCTAAACATGACTCTGACCCTAATAATACACCTAGCTCTAAATTTAACCCTTACCATAAACCTAACCCTTACACTGAACATAACCATAAACCTAACCCTAAAATTATCCCTAACCATAACCTTAGAACTGACATTTGCCCTAACACTAATCCTAGCCCTAAACAAAACACAAACCTTAACCCTCATCCTAGCCCTTAACCTAGCTTTATTCATAACTCTAACAAAACCCTAGCCCTAACCATAATTCTAACCTTCGCCCTAGCCCTAAACCTAGCTCTAACCCCATCATATACACTAAACCTAACCCTAAGCCCAAAAGTAATCCTAGGCCTAAACATAGACATAAACCTAGCCCTATTCCTAGCCCTAATTAAGCCCTATACCTAACGAAACCCTAAGCCTAGCCAGAAGAGAAACTCTCACTCTCGCCCTAGCTCTATACCTAGTTCTAATTCCTTTAGAATTATGATAAAAATTCTAAACCTAGCTATAAATCTAGAACTAATGCTACCCATATCCTTAGCCTTAGACCTAACCCTAGATCTAATCCTAACTCTAAATCTAAATCAAAACCTAAGACTAAACCTAACCCTAACCCTAGCCCTAAACCTAATGCTAATCTTAAAACTAGCCCTAACCATAGCCCTAGCTCTAAAACAAAAACGAGATAGCCTTAACTTTAAAGCTTAACCTCAACCAAAACCTAACGCTACACCTAGCCCTAACCCTAGTCCTAATTCAAGTCCAAACCCTAACTGTAAAACTACCCCTGACCTTAATTTCAACCCTAATATTAACCCTAGCTCTAAACATGACGGTAATATTAAACCTAACCTTAACACTAGACCTAGTCCTAACCCCAATCTTATAACTAGCCCAAATCATAACTCTACTGCAAACATTGGCCATAACTCTGAACCTAGCCCTAACTCTAACCAAAATTTAGCCCTAACTGGAAACCTAACCGTAGCATTAACCCTAAACTTAATCTTAACACTAGCCCTAACCCTACCTGATATGTGACCCATAATCCTAGGTCTAACCCTATCCCTTACCCTAAGCCAAACTTAACACTAATGCTAACCCTAGTCCTAAATCTAATCCTATTACTAGTACTAACCCTAGCCCTCACTCTAGCTCTAACCATAACTGAAACCTGACACTTATTTTTACCCTAATGGTAACTGTAGGTATAAACCTGACCTTAACCCTATATTGAACCCTAACACTAGCACTAGATATAAACCTATTCCTAAATATAACCCTAACACTAGCCCTAGACCTAAACCTAATCCAAAATCTAGCCATATCTCTAGCCCTAAACATAAACAAAAACCTAGTCCTAGCCCTAATAATAAACCTTAACCTAACCGAAACACTAACCCTACTCCTAGACCTAACCCTAGTAATAATTCTGGCTTTAACCATAAAGCTAACTCTAACCTTAACACTGACCCAGACCCTAATACTAACTCTAGCTCTAAACCTCACGCTAACACTAACCCTAAACCTAACACTTGACCTAGCCATAACATTAACCCAAAAACTGGTCCTAATCATAACCCTAGTTCATACATTAGTTGTAGCCCTAACATAAGCCCAAACCTAACCAAAAACCTGGCCCTAATCCAAGCGCTAACCCTAAATTAAACCCTAACACTAATCCTAGCCATAAGCCAGTCCCTAACCCTTCCCTAACACTAGCTCTTATCCTATTTGTTACCTTAACCCAAACCCTAAACCGAATGCTAATCCTAATCCAAACCCTAATCAATAGCTTAACCCAAACCCTATCCCTATTAATAATCCTAACCCTACCCCTCAGTCTATCTCTAACCATAACCCAAACCCTAATCCTAACCCTGAAACTTATACTGACCCAAACACTAACCGTAGGTCTAAACCTGATCCTAACCTGAACCTGAACCCTAACATTAGCCCTACTGGTAATCCTATAGCAAAATCTAAACCTAACACTAGTTCTAGACCTAAAGCTAATCCTAAATCTAGCCATAAATCTAGCCCTAGATCTGAACAAAAACCTTGCCCTAGCCTTAACAATCACCCTTAACATACATAACCCAAACACTAACTCTACTTCTAGACCTAAACCTAGTCCTCATTCTGGCACTAACCCCAACAATCACTCTAACCTGAACACTGACCCTGACCCTAACATAAACCTAGCTCCAAAGCTCACCCTAACTCAAAACCTAATCCTAACACTACACCTAGCCATAACCCTAACCCTAAAACTAACTCTACTCATAACCGTAACTCTTAACTACCAATGGCCTTAACCCTAGGCCTAAAATAACACAAAACCTAGCCCTAATACTAGGCCTAAACCTAGCCCTAAGTGTAACCCTATACTAACCCTAACCCTAACCCTAACCCTCCCCTTAGACTTAACCCTAGCTCAAAGCCTCACCTTTACCCTAAACATAATCCTAGCCCTATCCCAAACCCTAACCTAACCCTAGCCCTAATCCTAACCTTAACCATCTTCCTAACCATAGCTCTAATTCTATACACTACCCTAACCCTAGCCCTAATCCTAACCATAACCCTAGCCCTAACCCTAGCTCTAATCCTATCCATTACCCTAACTATAATCCTTACCGTAATTCTAACCCTAGGCTTAATCCTAACCTTATCACAATCCCTAAACCTATCAATTACCCTAAAACTAACCTGTACTCTAATCCTAAGCCTATTCATTACCCTAACCCTAACTCTAAACCTAATGCTAATTAAAGCCCTAAACATAAACCTTAACCTAAACTGAACCATAAGCCATATGCTGACTTTAATAATACATCTAGCTCTAAACTTGACCTTACCTTAAATCTAACCCTTACACTAGACCTAATCATAAACATAACCATAAATCTATCCCTAACCATAACCCTAGACTTAACCCTAGTCACTTACCCTAACACAAACCCTAGCTCTAAACCTTTTCCTAACCAAAAAACTAACCTTAATACTAGACAAACCCTAAATCTACCCGTAACCTTAACCCTAGCTCTTACCTTACCCATACACCTAACACTAGCCCTAAACCTCACACAAAACCTAGCCCTAACCCTCGCCCTAAACCTAGACCTAAGCGTAACCCTAAACCTATCTCTAGCATTAATATTGACCCTAATGCTGGCTCTGGCCCTAACCCTACTCAAACTCTAATCCTTACCCTAAACATAAAAGTAGCACTAACCCTCAACCTAACCCTAAACCTAGCCCTAATCCTAACTGTAACAATAGCACAAATCCTAGCACAAACTCTATCCATTACCTTAAACATAACCCTAACCCTAACCCTAATGCTAACCCAAGCCATAACCCTAACCGTAACCCTATCCTTAGCCCTGACTCTAACCCTAACCCTCACCCCAGCCCTAACCCTAGCTAAAACCCTAACATTTCTGCTAAACCTAACACTAACACTAACTCTGGGCCTATCTCTAAACCTAGCCAAAATCCTAAGGTTAACACAAGCCCTAACACTAGCACTAACCCGATCCTTTACCCTACACAAAAACCTAAACTAAATGCTAACCCTAGGCCTAACCCTAATCCTATCACTAACACTAACCCTACCTATTCCTCTAAACCTAACCTGAACTCTAAACCTAACACTATCCATTACTTTAACCCTAACACTAATGATAATTTGAGCCCTAACCCTACACCTTATTCTAAACCAAACACAAAACCTGACTCTGACCATAATAATACACCTAGTTCTAATCCTGATCTTTACCATAAACCTAACTTTCCACTAGACCTAGCCATTAACCTAACGTTAACACTATTCCTAACCATAACCTTAGACCTGACATTAGCCCTAGCCCTAATCCTAGCTCTAACCCTAACATAAACCCTAGCCCTCATCCTAGCACTAATCTTAGCCTTAATCCTAACCTGAACGCTCACCCTATTCCTATACCTTATTTTAACCCTCTCCATAGCCCTTAACCTAGCCATAAACTCATCCTTTCCCTTAAAACTAACCATAAGCCTAACACTAACACTAACCCTAGTCTAACCCTAACACTAAACCTAGCGCTAATCTAGCCCTAATTTAGCTCGAACCCTAAGCAAATCCCTAACTCTAGCCTTAACAATACCTCTAACTCTCAACCTAGCCCTATTTTTATTTCTTTTTTTTAATTGCTTAAAGAACTATGATATTTTTATTTGCTGTACATTACATTTTTTATATTTGTTTAGATAAAATGAAAATATTTTTCAGAAATAGTAAAAATCTTGAGATATCTTGAACTACTGCCATTTTTCTCAGAGCAAACATAAATTGCTATTTTTTTAAGAGAGAGAGAGAGAGAGAGAGAGAGAGAGAGAGAGAGAGAGAGAATTTTTTTATGGATATGATAAATTTTTTTTAATTTATTTCTTTTTTTTTATTGATTGTTCAAAACATTACAGAGCTCATGATATATCATCTTTTATCCATTTGACTCGATTTATGAATTCCCATTTTTTCCCCAAATACAAATTGCAGAATCACATTGGTTACACACTCACATTTTTACATAATGGCATATTAGTGACTGTTGTGTTCTGCTACCATTCCTATCCCCTATTATCCCCCCTCCCCTCCCCTCCCCTCCCATCTTCCCTCTCTACCTCTTCTGCTGTTGTTTAATTCTCTCCCTTTTTTCCCTCCTCCTTTCCCCTCACAACCTCTTATAATATTGTGTAACATTGAAGGTCTCCTACTTTTTCCATATGCTTTCCCTTCTCTCTCCCTTTCTCTCCCCCCTCTTGTCTTTGTTTAATGTTAGTCTTTTCCTCATGCTCATCCTTCCTGTTCTGTTCGAAGACTCCCATTTTTATTTCTAAATCTATCCATTGCTGTAACCCTAACACTAGGCATAAACTTAGCCCTAACCTTAAATCAAACCATCACTCTAAATCTAACCCTAACCATAAGCCTAAACCTCACCCTTCCACTAGCTGAACACTATTGTTAATCATAAAACTAACCCTAATCCTAGGCCTAGCCCTAAAACAAAACCGAGCCATTACCCTGACCCTAAACCTAACCTAAACCAAACCGTAACCCTACAACTAGCCATAACCTTGGCTCACATTTGTGTCCTAGAACTAAAAATAACCCTTACAATGACTCATATCCAAACAGTAACCCTAGCTCTATACATCAACCTAACCATAAAGCAAATGCTAACACCATCCCTAGCCCAAAACTTAACCCTAAAACTCACCCTAATAATAACCCTAGTTCTTACATTAGCTATAGTCCTAACCCTAGCCCTAACCCAAAAACAAAAATAGCCCTAATCTGAGCCCTAAAACTAGATTTAACACTAACCCTAGCCCTAGCCCTCAACCTAACCCTAACCCCAGCTCTAAACCTAGCTGTAACCCTATCCCTTATCCTAAGCCAAAGCTATCCATAATGCTAACCCCAGTCCTAATAGTAATCCTTAGCCTAAATCAAACACTAACCCTATTACTAGTCCAAACCCTAGCCCTCATTCTATCTCTAAACCTAACCCAAAACCTAACCCTAATCTTCACCCTTATTCTGACCACAACACTACTTATACGTCTAAACCAGACTCTAACCCTAAACTGAATCCTGGAACTCGCCCCACTAGTAAATTTTACCTAAGCCTAACCCTAACACTACCCCTAGACCTAATCCTAATCCCAAATTTACTGATAACTCCAGCCCTAGACCTAAACAAAAACTTATTCCTAGCCCTAAAAATAACACTTAGCTTAAAACAAACAATAACACTACCCCTAGACCTAACACTACTCCTGACTCTGGCTTTCACCCCAAGTCTAATCAGAAAACTGACCCTGACACTAACACTAAACCTAGCTCTATAACTGACTCCCAACCAAAATCTAAACCTAACACTAGAACTAGCCATAACCCTAATCCTAAAACTCTCCCTAAATAGAAGCCTAGATTTACATTACTCATAGCACTAAAACTAGACCTAAACCTAACACAAAACCTAGCCCTAATCCAAGGCCTAAACCTACCCTAAGCATAACCCTAACCCTAAACCTAGCCCTAACCGTAAGCCTAAACCTCACCTTAGACCTAAGCATAGATCAAAGCCTAAACTTTGGCCTAAACATAACCCAAGCCTTATCCCTAACAATAACCCTAACCCTAGTTCTAACCCTAATCCTAACTCTAACACTAACCCTATACCTTAACCTTATTATTACCATATTCCTAATGCTAACCCTAGGCCTAACCCTAACCCTATTGCAAACCCTAAATCTCTCCATTACCCTGAACCTACTCTGAACCCTAAACCTAACCATATTCATTACCCTAATCCTAACTCTAACCCTAATGCTCATTTGAGCCCTATCTCTAAATCTTAACCAAATACAAACTATAACCCTGAACCTGAACTTAAAAATACCCCTAGATCTAAAACTGACCCTTACCCTAAACTTAACATTTATAGTAGACTAAGACATACACCTAATTCCAAATCTACTCCTAAATGTAACACTAGACCTGACATTATCCCTAGCCCTAATTCTAGACCTGACCCTACAACAAACCCTAGCCCTCATCCTAGCCCTAAACCTAGCCTAAATCATAACTGTAACCCTAAAGCCAGCTCTAATCCTAATTCTAACCCTAAGTCTACCTCAAAACGTAGCTCTAACACATCCCTTATGCTAAACCCTAAACCTAGTCCTAATGCTAGGAGTAAGCTGAACACTAAGCCTAGTTCTAATCCTTGTCCTGATTGAGCTCTATCCCTAAAACTAACCATAACCTTAGCTCTAAGACTAAACTGTAACTCTTGCCCTAGCCTTATCCCTAGTTCTATCCTTGTCATTTACCATAATCCTAAACCTAGCCCTAACCCTTGCCCTATCATTAGACCTAGCCCTAACCCTAGATCTAACCCTAACTCCAAGTCTTAACATAACCCTCAGCCTAAGCCTAACACAAACACTAGCCCTGACCTTAATGCTAATCATATAACCTAGGACTAAAACAAAACTGAGCAAAGAGGCTGAAGATGTGGCTCAAGCGCTAGCGCATTCAGCAGGCATGCGCGGGGTGCTGGGTTTGATCCTTAGCAAAAATAAAAATATAATTAAAAAAAGATGTTGGGTACACCAAAAAATAACTCTCTCTCTCTCTCTCTCACTCTCTCTAAAAAAAAAGGAAAAAACTGAGCAATACTCTTAACCTTAAAACTTAACATAGTCCAAAGCCTAACACTACACCTAGACCTAACTCAAGCCCTAATTCGAGTCCTTACCATTACCTTAAACTAACCCTGACCCCAAATCATATCCTAACACTCACCCTAGGTCTAAACACCACCTTAAATTTAAACCGAACCCTAACAGGAACCCTAGCCTTAATTCAAGTCATAACCCTAACCTTAAAACTAACCTTGACGCTGACTCATATCCTAAGAGTCAAGCTAGCTCTAAAGACCACCCTAACCTTAAACTGAACCCTAAGAGTAATCCTAGCCCTTATTTGAGTCCTAATCCTAACCCTAAAACTTACACTGTCTCTGAATCATATCCTAATACTAACCTGGCTATAAATATTACCCTAAGATTAAACCTAACCCTAACACTAGACCTACACCTACTCCTAACCCTAATTGTAACAATAGTTCTTATATTATCCATTTCCATACCATTAGCCCTAACCCTAACACAAATATTAGACCTAATCTGAGCCCTAAACCTAGATTAAACCCTGACCCTAACCCTAACTCTAGCCCTAACCCTAGCTCTAAGCCTATCCCTTACCCAAAGTGAAACCCTAAACCTAATGGTAACCCTAGACCTATCCCTAATCTTTAAGCTAATCAAAACCCTAACCCTATAAATAGTCATAACCCTATCCTCACTCTAGCTCTAACCCTATTCCAAACCCTAATGTTAACACTGACCATTTTTTTTCACCCTAACAGTAATCCTAGGTCTAAACCTGGCCCTAATCCTAGACCAAACCCTAACACTAAACCTAAACATAAATAAAATCCTAAATCTAGCCTTAACTCTAGCCATAGAGCTAAACAAAAACCTATCCCTAGCCCTTAAAGTAACCCCTAACCTAACAAAAACACTAACCCTGCCATTAGACCTAAACCTAGTTGTAATTCTGGCTGTAACCCTAACTATAATTCTAACCCAAACACTGACCCTGCCTTTAAGAGTAAACCTACCTCTAAACCTGACCCTAACAAAAATCTAAACCTAAAACTAGACCTAGCCAAAATCCTAACGCTAAAACCAGCCTAATCATAACTCTAGGTCTTACACAGCCCTAACCCTAGGCCTAAACGTAACATAAAACCTAGAGCTAATCCTACGCCTAAGAATAACCCTAACCCTAACTTAACACTTAATTAGTCCTAACCATAGCTCAAAGCCTAACCCTTATCCTAAACATAAACCTACACATATCCCTAAATATACCCCTAAGACTAGCCCTAATCCTAAACTTAACCCTAATCCTAAACCTAGCTCTAAACCTACCCATTACCCTAAAACTAACCCTGAACCTATTGATAACCCTAGGCCTAACCCTAACCCTAAACCTAACCAGAAAACTAACACTAGACCTAACCCTAAACCTCAAACTCACCATAGACCTAACTCTAGCTCAAACCCTAAACCTTACCATAAACCTAAATATAACCATAGCCCTAAACCTAAACCTAAACCTCAATCGAACACTAACGATAACCCTATGCCTACATCTAACCATAACCATTACTGTAACCCTAATCCTAATCATACTCTAATCTTATCCCTAGATCTAACTCTAAACTTAACCCTCACACTAACCCTAACCCTAGTTCAAAACCTAAACCTTATGCTAAACATAACCCTAACACTAACCGTAGTTCTAACCCTAACCCTAACGGGAACTCAAGACCTATTCCTAACCATAGCCCTAGCCCTAAACTTAGCTCTAACCCTATCCATTATCCTAAACATTACCCTTACCCTAATGCTAACCCTAGGCCTAACACAAACACTATCACTAAACCTAACCCTATCAATTACCGTAAACCTAACTTGAAGCCTAAACAAAAACCTATCATTACCCTAACCCTGCCTAATGCTTATTTGAGCCCTAATGCTAAACACTAACCTCAACCAAACTCTAACCTGATGCTGACCCTAATAATTCCCTTAGCTTTAAACCTGACCCTTAGCCCTAAAACTAACCCTTACACTAGACGAAGCCATAAACCTAAACCTAAAACTGTCCTCTCCTCAACTGTAACCCAACACCTGATATAAGCCCTAGCCCTAATCCTAGCCCTAACCCTAACAACAACCCCAGCCCTTATTCTAGCCCTAAACCTAGATTAATCTTAACCCTAAACCTAATCATAGCTCTAACCCCAATACTAACCGTAGCCCTAATCTTAGCCCTAATTTCACCCCATCTTTAATCCTAACCCTAACCCTAGATCTAAGAATAAATATAACTCTCACACTAGCCCTATCACTAGTTCTAACCCTATCCCTTAACGTAACCCTAACCCTAGCTCTAAACTTAGTCCTAACCCGTGCCCTATCCATAGCCCTAGCCCTAATTATAACCATAACCCTAGTCCTACCCTATACATTACCATAACAATAACCCTAACCCTAATGCTAACTCTAGGCCTAAACCTAACCCTATCTATAATCTTATCCCTATCCATTTCCCTAAACCAAACATGAATCCTAATTCTAAGCCTCTCATTACCCTATCCCTTACCCTAATGCTAATTCAATCCCTAACTTTAAGTCTGAACCTATTCCAAACCCTAACCTTGACCTTCACCTTAATAATACCCCTAGCCCTAAAACTTACCCTAACCCTAAACCTAAACCATACACTAGACGTACCCATAATCCTAACCCTAAAACCATCTTTAAACATAATTCTAGACTTGAAATTAGTCATACTCCTAATCCTAGCCCTAACCCTAAAACAAACCCTAGCCCTCATCCTAGCCCTAAACCTAGCCTTAATCATAACCCTAATCCTAACCCTTATTCTAAACATCACCCTACCTCTAAAACTAGCATGAAACCATCCCTTACCCTAAAATAAATCCTAAATCTGACCCTAATTCTATGCTTAAAATGAACACTAACCATAGACCTAATCCAAGCCCTAATTTAGCCGTATCCCTAACCCTAACCCTAACTCTTGCCCAATCCTTAGTCCTAGCCCTAACCCTAATCCTAACCCTCACACTAACACTAAACCTAATCCTAACTCTATTCATAAAACTAGCCCTAACCCTCCCACTAGCAGTAAAACAAAAATGGGCAATAGTCCTAACCTTAAACCTAACATAAACCAAACCCTAACACTACACCTAGACCTAACCATAGCCTTAATTCGAGTACTAAACATAACCTTAAAAGTATACCTGACACTGACTCATATGCTAAACTCACCCTAGCTTGAAACACCATCCTAAACTTTAAACCTAAACTTAACAGTGACCCTAGCCCTTATTTGAGTCCTAAACCTAACCCTGACCCTGACTCATATCCTAAAATAAACCCTAGCTCTAAATATCACCCTAAACTTAAACTTAGCCACAACACTAAAACTACACCTACCCCTAACCCTAAAACTAACCTTAATTGTAACCCTAGTTCTTATATTAGCAATTGCCCTAACCCTAGTCCTAACCCTAACACAAAACTAGCCCTAACTGAAACCTAAAGGTAACTTTAACCCTAACCCTAACCTAACTTTAGCCCTAAACCTAGCTCTAAACCTATCCCTTACCTTAAGTGAAACCTTAACACTAATGGTTAACCTAGACCTATCTCTAATCCTTAGGTTAACCAAAATTTTAACACTATTAATAGTCCTGACCCTAGCCTTCATTCTAGGTCTAATCCTATCACAAACCCTTTCACTAATCCTGAACCTTATTCTGACCCTAACACAAGCCCTAGGTCTAAAACTGACCCTAAATCTAGAGCAAACCCTAACAATGGCCATACCACTAACTTATACCTAAACCTAACTCTAACCCTAGCCCTAAGATTAACTCTAACTCTCACACTATTCTTATCCCTACTTCTAAGCCTATCCATTACCGTAACCATAACTCTAGTCCTAAACCTTGCCCTATCCTTAGTCCTAGCTCTAACCCTAGATCTAACTCTAACTCAAAATCTAACCCTAACCCTAAGCCTAAGCCAAACACTAAAACTAGCCCTAATCCTAATGCTAATGGTAAAACTAGTACTAACCCTAACCCTAGCAGTAAAACAAACTGAGCAATAGCCCTAACCATAAATCTGAACTTAAATCAAAACTTAACACTAAAACTAGACATAACCATAGCCTTAATTCGAGACCTAACCCTAACCTTAAATCTAACCCTGACCCTAATTTATATCCTAACGCTCACCCTAGCTCTAAACACCCTACTAACCTTAAAGTGAAACCTAAAAGTAAACCTATTCCTAATTCCAGTCCTAACCCTAACCCTGATGCTGACTCATATCCTAACACTAAGCCTAGGTCTAAATATCATCTTAACCTTAACCCTAACCCTAACACCAGACCTACCCCTAACCCTAACCCTAAAACTGACCCTCATTGTAACCCTAGTTCTTAAATTAGCCATTGCCCTATCATTAGGCCAAACCCTAACCCCAAAACTAGCCCTAATCCGAGCCCTAAACCTAGATTTAACCCTAACCCTAACTCTAGACCTAACCCTAGCTCTAAGGCTATCGTTACCCTATTAATAACCCTAACCCTAATGGTAACCCTAGACCTATGCCTAATCCTTAGGCTAAACAAAATCCTAACCTTATTTGTAGTCTTGACCCTAGCCCTCATTCTAGCTCTAAACCTATCCCAAACTTGAACTCTAAACCTGACCCTTATCCTGACCCTAACACAACCCCTAGTTCTAAACCTGACCCTAACACTAGACTAAAACCTAACACTAGCCCTTGACCTAAACCGAATCCTAATCCTAAATCTAGCCTTATATCTAGCTTTAGAACTAAACAAAAAACTAGTCATAGGCCTAACAATAACCCTTTTTCCAACAAAAACACTACCCTACCCCTAGACATAAACCTACTCTTAATTCTGGCTATAACCCTAACTTGAACTCTAACCCAAACACTGACTATACCTTTAACCATAAACCTTCTTCTAAATCTGACCCAACTGAAAATCTAAACCTAACACTAGATCTTGGCATAACCCTAACCCTAAAACTATCCCTCATCATAATCCTAGCTCTTACATTACCCAAAGCTTTAAACTTAGGCCTAAACCTAACACAAAACCTGGAGCTAATCCTAGGCCTTAACCTAGCCCTAAGCATAAGCCTAACCCTAACCATAGCCCTAACCCAAACCTAAACCTCGCCTTAGTCCTAACCGTAGCTAAAAACCTTACCCTTACTATAAACATAAACCTAGAACTATCCCTGAATCTTACCCTAAACCTAGTCCTAATTCTAACCATAACCCTAGCCCTAACCCTAGCTCTAGACCTACCCATTACCCTAACCCTAACCCTAACCCTAAATGTAACCCTAGCCTTAACCCTAACCATAATCCTAACCCTAAAGAGAAATCTAACTCTAGACATAACCCTAAACTAATACTCGCTATAGCCCTAACCATAGATCAAACCCTAAGTCTTACCATTAACCTAAACATAACCATAGACCTAACCCTTACCCTAAACTTAAATCTATCCCTGTTCCTAAACCTAAACCTACATCTAACCATATTTATTACACTAACCCTAAATCTAAACTTAATTATAACTATTCCCCTAACCCTAACTCTAACCCTAAACCTACCGTAATCCTATCCCTAAACATAACCCTGAACCTAACCCTTGCTCTAACACTAATCATAGCTCAGAACCTAACTCTTACACAAAACATAACACTAACTCTAATCATAGTTCTAACCCATATCCTAACACTAACTCAAGACCTAATCCTAACCATGAGACTAGGTATAAAGTTAACTCTATCTGTACCCATTACCCTAATAATAATCCATACCCTAATGCTAATTCTAGGCCTAAACCTATCTCAAGACCTAATCCTCACCATAACTCTAGCCCTAAACTTAACTCTACCTGTATCCATTACACTAAACATAACACTTTCTTTAATGCTAACCCTAGGCCTAATCCTAAACCTATCACTAACCCTAACCCTATCAATTACCCTAAACCTAACCATCACCCTAAATCTAACCCTATCATTACCCTAACCGTAACCCTCATGCTAACTTGAGCCCTAACCCTAAATTCAAACCTAAAAGAAAGCCTAACCATGACCCTAACACTTATAATTCACCTAGTTCTAACCTGACCCTTACCCTAAACCTAATCCTTATGTTGGACCTAGCCAAAACCTAACCCTAAAACAATCTATAACTATAACCCTAGACCTGGCATTAGCCATGGATATAATCCTAGCCCTAACCTGAACACAAACCCTAGCCCATATTAGCACTAAAAATAGCTTTAATCATAACCCTAACCTTAAACCTAGGTCTAACTTAAAACCAACCCTATCCCTAATCTTAGACCTAACTTAGCCCTATCCCTAACCCTAACCTTAACCCTAGCCATAAAACTAAGTCTAACTCTCTCCCTAGTTTTAAAACTAGTTCTTATCCTAACCCTTACTGGAATTGTAAACCTAGCTCTAATCCTAGGCCTAACCCTAGCCATTTCCTGATCCCTAGTCCTAACCTTGGATCTAACCTTAACACTAAATTTAACTTCGATGCAATGCCTAAGCCTAAATCTAACACTAACCCTAACCCTAACCCTAATGTTACTCCTAAAACTAGCCCTAACTCTAGGCCTAGCCCTAATACAAAACCGAGCCATATCCTTTACCCTAAACCTTAACCTAAACCAAACCCTAAACCTACACCTAGCTCTAACCCTAGCCCTAATTCTCCTTTTAAGTTGAACCCTAAAATTAGCCCTAATCCTGATTCTGACGCTAACACTAACCCTAGCTTTAAACATCACCCTAAACATAACCCTAAACATAACACTGGACCTAGCCCTAACCCTAACCCTAACCCTAAAACTAGCCCTAATTGTAACCCTAGTACTTACATTAGTCATAACCCTAACCCTAGACCTAACTTAACCCCAAACCTAGCCTAATCTGATCCCTAAACTGAGCTTTAACCCTGACCCTAACTGTAACCCTAAACCTAGCACTAAGAATAACCATAACCTTAGCTCTAAACCTAGGTCTAACCCTATCCATTACCCTTAACCTAACTTGAAACCTAAACCTAACTGTATCCTTAACCTAATCCTAAACCTATGCTGATTCAAGCCCTAAATTTAATCCTTAACCTATCCCAAACACTAATCACGATCCTGACCCAAAGAAACCCTTAGCTCTAAACCTGATCCTAACCATAAACCTAACCCTTACACTTCATCTAACCTAACCCTAAACTATCTTTAACTGTAAAGCTGGACCTGAAATTAGCCCTAGTCCTAATCCTAGCCCTAAACCTAGCCTTAATCCTAACCCGAACCATAACCCGAGGTTTAAGCCTAATTCTAACCCTCGCCCTAGCCCTAAACCTAGCTATAACCCCATCCCTTACTCTAAACCTAACAATAACCCTAAACCTAACAATAATCTTAAACCTAACCATAACCCTTGCCATAACCCTAGGCCTAACCCCAACACTAAGCCTAGCACTAACCCTAATTTAGTCCTATCCTAACCCTAAATTTAGCCTTAAGACTAACTCTAACTCTTGCCCTAGCCCTAGCCCTAGCTCTATCCTTAGCCCTAGCCCAACACTGGATCTAAACCTAACTCTAAATATAAACTTACCTCTAAATTTAACCATACCCATAATCCTAAACCACAACCTAAAGCTAGCCCTAACAATATTAGTAATCCTAAAACTTGTCTTACTCTTAGCCCTAACCTTAAAACAAAACCAAGCCATATCCCTAGCCCTAACCATTAACCTAAGCCAAAGCAGAAACCTGCACCTAGCCTTAACCCTAACTCTAAAAATAAACCAGACCCTCACCCTGATCCTAAAACTAATCCTAGCTCTAAACATCACCCTAACCTTAAATTAAACCTAACAGCAGATCTTTCCTTAACCCTAACCCTAAAACTAGCCCTTACCTTAACCCTAGTCCATATATTAGTTGTTGTCATAACACTAGCCCTAACCATAACACAAATTATACCCCTAATTCTAATCCTAACCCTAACTTAAACCCTAATCTTAACGCTAACTAGCCATTACACTTAACCTAAACTAAACCCTATCCCTAGTTCTAATCTTATCCCTTACACTAAGACAAACCCTAAACCAAAGGCTAACCCTAGTCCTAACCCTAATCCTTAGCCTAACTTAAACACTAACAGTATTACTAGTTCTAACCCTAGCCCTCATTCTTGTTCTAACCCTAACCTTGACCCTTCTTCTGATCCTAACAGTAACCCTAGGTCTAAACCTGACTCTAACCCTAAACCAAACCCTAACACTAGCCCTACCGGTAAGCCTATTCCTATACTGAACCATAACACTAGAACTAGACCCAAAACTAATCCTAAATAAAGCTATAATTCTAGCCTTAGACCTAAACAAAACCCTAGCTCTAGCCCTAACAATAACCCTTAACCTAAACTAAACACTTACCCTACCCCTAGACATAACACTAGTCCTATTTCTGGCTCTAACCCTAACCCTTATCCTATCCGGAACACTGACCCTGACCCTAACATTAGCCTACATCTAAACCTGACCCTAACCCAAAACCCAGTCCTAATACTAGACCTAGCCATAGCCCTAAATCTAATATTAGCCCTAAACATAACCCTAGCCCTAAACACTATTTTAACCCTAATCTTAACCATGACAGTAGCCCTAACCCCAACCATAGTCCTAACCCTAGCCCTAAACCTAACACAAAACCTAGCCATAATCCTAGGCCTAAACTTAGCCCTAAGCATAACCCTAACCCTAACCCTATCTCTAACACTAACACTTGCCTTAGATCACTTGCCCTAGCTCAAAGCCAAACCCTTACCCTAAACAAAACCCTAGCCCTATACTAAACTATAACCCTAACTCTAGCTCTCATCCTAACCATAATCCTACCTCAAACTTTAGTTCTAACCCAGTAAATTACCCTAACCCTAACCCTAACCCTAACTATAACCCTATCCCTAACACTAAACCTAACCATAAACGTATCCCAAGATTTAACCATAAACCTAAACCTCACCATAGCCCTAGACCTAGCAGAAACATTAAGCCTTACACTAAACCTAATCCTAAGACTAGCCCTAAATCATAACCTAAGCCTAACCCTAAACCTAAATCTAACATTATCCATTACCCTAATACTAACCCTAACTGTAATAAAAACTCTAGCCATAACCCAAACCTTAAAACTAACCGTAACCATAAACATATCCCTAGACCTGAACGTAAACCTAACCCTTGCCCTAGCCATTACCCTAGCTCAAACACCAACCCTTACCCTAACCTAACCATAACCCTAGCCCTAAACCTAACACTTACTGTAAACCAGAACCTAGTCCTATCCCTAAACCTAACTCTAATTTTAGACTTAATCCAAACCATAACCTAGCTCTAACCCTAGCTCTAAATCTATCCCTTATACTAAATATAACCCTACCTAATGCTACCCTTAACCCTATTGCTAAACCTTACCCATCCATTACCCTAATCCTTAACTGAAACCAAAACCTAACCCTATCCATTACCCTAACCATAAGCCTAAACCAAACAGTAATTCAAGCCCTAAACCTAAACTTTGACTGAAACCAAATGCTAACCCTGACCCTATCCCTAATAATACCCTTAACTCTAAACCTGACCCTTACCCTAAATATAGCTCTGACACTAGACCTAGCAATAACCTAACCCTAAAACTATCCTTAATAATAACTCTAGACTTGACAATAGCCCTAGCCTAGTTCTAGCCCTTAACCTAAAAGAAACCCTAGCCCTAAACCTAGCCTTAATCCTAACCTAAACATATCCCTAGCCCTAATCCTAATTCTTACCCTCACCCTAGCCCTAAAGCTAGTTATAACCCCACCCATTCCCCCAAACTTAAACCTAACTCCAATGCTAATTTTAAACCTAGAGCTACCACTAGGCCTATCCCTAACACTAACCTTAGCCCTAATCCTACCCCTATTTTAGCTTTAACCCTAATCCTAAGCCCAAGCCTAGTCCTAAATCTATATCTAAATCCCGTCCTAAATCTATATCTAACTCTCATCCAAGCCATTTCCCTAGTTCAAACCCTTTCCCTTATCGTAACACTAACCCTGGATCTAGCCCTAACTCTAAATCTAACCCTAACCCTAAGCCTACACCTCACCCTAACACTAGCCCTAACCCCAACACTAATTCAAAATCTAACACTAACCCTAGTCCTAGCCCTAAAAGGAAACCAAGCCATAGCCCTAACCCTAACCATAATGCATAGAAGTCAAGATGAAGTGAAACCTGAAAACATAAAATGTTCCTGACAGCAAAACTTGAACTGAGAAGGCCCTTCCTGGGAAACATGGTAATGCTAGGTAAAAGATGAATCCTGACCGGTATCAAAGAAATTTGAACAAAACTAACTCTAACCCAAACATTAGTTCTAACCCTAGACCTAACCCTAATCCTAAAACTAAGCCTTTCCTGTTTATAGAGCTTGATTATAAAAGTCCCAAACTTGGGGTGCCTAGTAAGGAAAGGTAACACATGAATCCTGCCCAGTATCAAAAATTCTGACCAATATTTGGGGAAGGTGTTTCAGTACATGCTTATTTCCCCTTATTTCTCCTAATGTGCTCTTGGATAAATTGTTATTTCATGCATCACCTTAAGGTATTTTCACAAGAAACAAACCAGAGCATGCCCACAGCGAAGTGATTGAGTGTGTGAAGTTTCATGCAGCTAGCACCAACCCTGTTTGATTACCAGCTCCATTTCCATTCACACCTATAGGTCATAATGTAGTGAAAACTAAAAATTCAAACTTTTCTGACACTGAATCATTGAACCTTGAAGGCCCAAACTTGGGGAGCCTACTAAGTTTGGTCAAAGATGAATCCTGTACAGTATCAAAGTAACCTGACCCCCACAAAAAAAAATTCAAACCTCTTTCAGTACATGTGTATTTTGCTTGCTCCTAAAGCACTCAGAGATAAAGCTGCTTCTTTCTTCTTCAGCTTAGGGATACTTCCCAGGAAACAAACCAGAGAATATTCACTAAGAACTGATTGAGTGTGTGAAGTTTCAAGTAGCTAGCACAAACCCTGTTTGATTTCCAGCTTCATTTCCATTCACCTCTATAGGGCCAAAAGAAGAGAAAAATGAAAATTGAAACTGTTCCTGAGAGAAAACCCTTTTACGTAGGAGGCCCAAACATTTGGAGTACAGTCAAAATAGGAAAAAGATGAATCCTGCCCAGTATCATAGAAATTAAAAAAAAAAACTAACTCTAACCCTAACACCAGGTCTAAACCTAGTCCTAACACTAAGTCTAACCCTAAACCTAATCTGTTTAGAGAAACTTTGATCATTGAAGTTTCGAAATTGGGGAGCCTAGTGGGGCAAGCTTACAGATGAATCATGAGCAGTTTTAAAGAAATCTGACAAAATAATTGGGTGAGCTATTTCAGTACATACATATTTCCCTGTTTTCTCCTAAAGTGTTCTCAGATAAATTTATATTACATGCTTCAGCTTATTACTCATTGCACAGGAACAAACCAGAGAGTGCCCACAGAGAACTGATTGAGTGTGTGAAGTTTTAAGCAGTTAGCACCAACCTTGTTTGATTTCCAGCTCCATGTCTATTTACCCATGTAGGTCAAAATGAAGTGAATCCGTAAAATACAAATTGTTCATGTCAGCAAAGAATTGAATCGAGAAGGCCAAAATCTGGGGAACATAGTAAGGCTAGGTAAAAATCTATCCTGCCCAGTATCAAAGAAATTTGAACAAGACAAACTCTAACCCTAAAACTAGACCTAAATCTAACCTAACTTGTTTAGAGAACCTTTGATCATAGATGTCTCAAAGATGAGGAGCCTATTGGGGCAAGCTAACAGATGAACCCTGCCCAGTATGAAAGAAATCTGACCAAATGATTGGGGGAGGTAGTTCAGTACATGCATTTTTTCCTGTAGTCTCCTAAAATGCCCTCACATAGTGTTGTTTTTGCATGCCTCATCTTTGGGATACTTTCACAAGGATAAAACCAGAGTGTCCTCACAGAGAACTGATTGAGTATGTGACGTTTCAATCAGCTAGCAAAAACCCTGTTTGATTTCCAGCTCCATTTCCATTTACCCATATATGTCAAAATGAAGTGAAACCTTAAAATAAAAACTGAAATACTGACAGCAAACCAGTGAACCTAGAATGCCCAAACCTGGGGAACATAGTAAGGCTAGGTAAATATAAATCTTGCCTAGTATCAAAGAAATTTGAACAAAACTACTGTAAACCTAACACTAGATCTATCCTTAATCCTAACCCTACAGTTCACCCTAGTCTGTTTAGAGAAGCTTTGATTATAGAAGTCCCAAACTAAGGGAGCCTAGTGGGGAAAGCTAACAGATGAATCCTTCACCATATCAAAGAAATCTGAGCAAATAATTAGGGGAAGTGTTTAAGTATATGAATATTTCCTTTATTTCTCCAAAATTGCTCTGGGATAAAGTTGCTTTACATGTTTCAGTTGAGGGCAACATTCACAAGGAACAAACCAGAGAATGCCCACAGAGAACTGATTGAGTGTGTGCAGTTTCAAGCAGCTAGCACCAACCCTGTTTGATTTCATGCTCCATTTCTCTTCAACAAAATAGTTCAAAATTAAGTGAAACCTTAAAATACAAACTGTTCCTGACAGCAAACCATTGAACCGAGAAGACCCAAACCAGGGAACATTGAGAGGCTAGGTAAAAGATGAATCCTGCCCAGTATCAAAGATACATTATTCTAACCCTGACACTAGGTTTAAACTTAGCCATTACCCTAACCACAAACCTAACCCTAATCTGTTTAGAGAACTTTTACCATAGAAGTCCCAAATTAAGGGAGCCTAGTGGGGCAAGCTAATAGATAAATCTTGTGCAGTATCAAAGAAATATGACCAAATAATTTGGGGAGGTAGTTCAGTACATGTATATTTCCCTGTTATCTCCAACAGTACTTTCGGATAAATATGTTTTTGAATACTTCAACTTTGGGATAGAATTACGGTAGTTTTAGGGTTAGAGTTAGGGTTAGGGCTAGGATTATCATTAGGGTTAGGGTTAGGTTTAGTGTAATGGATATGGTTAGATTTAGGTTTAGGTTTAGGGTTAGGGTTAGATTTATGTTTAGGGTTAAGGTTAGGGCTATGGTTATGTTTAGGTTTATGGTAAGGGTTAGGTTTTGAGCTAGGGTTAAGGTCATAGTGAGTGTTAGGTTTAGGGTTAGGTCTACGTTTAGTTTTCTGGTTAGGGTTATGGTTATGGTTAGGGTTAAGGCTAGGGTTGCCAATAGGTTTAGGGTTAGGTTTAGTGTATTTTGTAGGTTTAGAGCTAGGGTTAGGGCTAGGGTTAAGGTTAGGATTAGGGCTAGGGTTAGGGTTAGATTTACAGATATTTCTAGGTTTATGTTTATGGTAAGTGTTAGGCTTTGAGCTAGGGTTGGGACTAAGGCTAGGGTTAAGTTATCATTAGGGCTAGGTTAGGGTTAAGGTTATGCTTAGGGCTACGTTAAAGCCTAGGATTAGCTCTAGGTTTTGTGTTAGGTTTAGGCCTAGGGTTAGGGCTGTGGGTCATGTAAAAACTAGGGATATGAGTAGGGCTAGGTTTAGGGTTAGGGTTATGGCTAGGATTAGTGTTAGATTGATATTTTTGGTTAGTGTCAGGTTTAGAGGTAGGTTTGCTGTTAAAGGCTGCTCATTGTTCAGGTTAGAGTTAGAGTTAGGGTTATAGCCCAAATTAGGACTAGGTTTAGTTCTAGGTGTAGGGGTAGTGTTTGGGTTGGGATAAGGGTTATTGTTAGTGCTAGGACTAGGTATTTGTTTAGGTCTAGGGATAGAGTTCAGTCTAGATTTAGGATTAGATTTAGGTCTAAGGCTAGTCGCAGAGTTATGCTTAGGAATAAGTTTATCGGTAGTGCCAGTGTTAGAGTTTGGTCTAGGGTTAGGGTCAGGTTTAGACCTAAGTTTAGTGTTAGGGTCAGAATAAGGGTCAGAGTTAGCATTAGAGTTTGGGATAGGATTACAGATAAAATGAGGGCTAGGGTCAGAACTATTAATGGGGTTAGGATTTTGGTTAGCCTAAGGATTAGGGAAAGGTCTAGGGTTACCATTAGGGTTAGGGTTTTGTTTAGGGTAAGGGATAAGGTTAGAGCTAGGGTTATGGTTAAAACTAGGTTTAGAGGTTGATTAGGGTTTGTTTTTGTGGTAGGGTGAGGCCTAGGGTTAGGGCATTGGCTAATGTTAGAACTAGGGTTACAATTAGGGTTAGTTTTAGGTTTAGGGGTAGAGATTGGTCTAGTGTTAGGGTTAGGTTTAAGGTGGAGTGATATTTAGAGCTAGGGTTAGTGTTAGGATATGAATCGGGGTCAGGGTTAGGGTTAGGACTTGAATTAGCGATAGGGTTACTGTTAGGTTTTTGTTTAAGGATAGGATGGTGTCTAGGGTAAGCATTAGGATATGAGTCTGTTTCAGGTTTAAATTTAAAGTTACGTTTAGGAGTGGAATTTAGGGCTAGGTTTAGGTCTAGATGTAGTATTAGAGTGGTTTAATTTAAGCTTTAGGATTAGGGCCATTGCTCAGTTTTGTTGTATTTCTAGGGTTAGGGTTCAGGCTAGATTTATGATTAATATTAGAGTTAGGGCTAGTGTTAGTGTTAGGCTTAGGCTTAGGTTTAGGGTTAGATTTAGGGTTAGGGTTAGAAATAGGGTTAGGGCAAGGACTAATATAGGCAGGCATTAGTGCTTGCTTTAGGGCTAGGTTTGGGGTTACGGTAAGGAATAGGGTCAGAACTAGTGATCGGGCTTGTGTGAGATTTAGAGTTAGTCTTAGTGCTAGGGTTAGGTTTTGGTTTAATTATACGGTTACATGTAGGGCCAGTGTTAGGGTTTGCTCTATGCTTAGGTTTAGGATTAGACCTAGGGTTATTGTTTATGTCAGAATAAGGGTCAGGGTTAGCATTAGGGTTTGGGATATGATTAGAGATAGAATGAGGGCTAGTCAGGACTATTAAAAGGGTTCAGATTTTGGTTAGCCTAATAATTAGAAATAGTTCTAGGGTTACTATTAGGGTTAGAGTTTTGCTTAGGGTAAAGAATAGGGATAGAGCAAGGGTTAGGGTTAGTTTTAGGGTTAAAGCTAGGTATAGAGCTTTAATTAGGGCAATATTTTGTTGTAGGGTAGGGCTAGTGTTAGGACAATGGCTAATGTAAGAACTAGGGTTACCATTAGGGTTAGTTTTAGGGTTAGGGTTAAGGGTAAGTCTAGTGTTAGGGTTAGGTTTAAGGTTAGAGTGATATTTAGAGCTAGGGTTAATTTTAGGTTATGAATGAGGGTCAGAGTTAGGGTTATTACCTGAATTTGGGATAGGGTTACTGGTAGGTTTTGGTTTAAGGTTAGGATGGGGTCTAGAGCTAGGGTGAGTGTTAGGAAATGAGTCTGTGTCAGGGTTACATTTAAGGTTAGGGTTAGGAGTCGAATTTAGGGCTAGGGATAGGTTTAAATGTAGTGTTACTGTGCTTTAAGTTAAGGTTTAGTGTTAGGGATATTGCTTGGTTTGGTTTTTCTGCTTGGGTTAGTGATAGTGCTAATTTTATGATTAGTGTTAGGGTTAGGCTAGTGTTAATGATAAGCTTAAGCTTAGGTTTAGGGTTAGATTTAGATTTAGGGTTATATCTAGGTTTAGGGTTAGGACTGAGGAGAGGGAAAGTTTTAGATTATGGTATGTAATAGGGTTAAAACTAGGTATAGGGCTAGTGTGAGTTAGAGTTAGTCTCAGGGCTTGTGTTAGGGAAATGGATAAATTAGGGCTAGGATTAGGGCTATGTTTAGTGTTCAGCTTAAATATAGAGTAGGGTCTGAGTTACTATTAAGTTTAGCTTAAGGAATAATGTTATAGCTAGGTTTAGAAGTAGAGTGATATTGTGATTTAGGTTTAGAGGTTTGGTTATGGTTAGGGTTATGATTAAGGCTAGATTTAGTGCTGGGATGAGGGCTAGTGTTTGCTTTAGGGTTAGGGCTAGGATTTGGGGTATGGCTAATTTCAGGTGTAGAATTATGTTTAAAGATAATTTTGTGTTTAAGATTATGGCTACGTCTAGTGTAAGGGTTAGGTTTAATGGTAGGGTCAGGTTTAGGGCTAGTTGTATTTTTATGGACAAGATCTGGGTTAAGGTTTGGGAAAGTTAAGGTCTAAAGTTAGGGATTTAATTAGCATTAGGTTTAGGGTTAGAGTAATGATAGGGTTAGTATTAGGGCCCAGGTTAGGTTTAGGGTTATGGATAGAAATAAGATTAGAGATAGCATTAGGTTTAGACCTAGGGTAAGCATTAGGGTTAGGGTTATGTTTATGGTAATGGATAGGGTTAAACTAGGGTTGGGGCTAGGGTTATGGTTATGATTAGGGCTAGGGTTATGTTTAGAACTTCGGTTAGGTTTAAAGCTTAGGATAGGGCTCAGATTATGGCTAGGTTTCAGGTTAAGTTAGTGCTATGCTTAGGGTTATGGCTAATGTAAGTACTAGAGTTATATTTTGGGCTAATTTCAGGGTTAACTTTAGGGCTAGGTTGAGTGTTCGGGTTAGGTTTAAGGTCAGGATGATGTTTAGAGCTAGGGTTAATATTAGTATCAGAGTCAGGGTCAGAGTTAGTTTTAGGGTTCAGCTTAAAACTCGAATTAGGTCTAGGGTTAGCGGTAGGTGTATGGTTAGGGTTTCATTTAGTTTAAGGATTAGTGTTACAGCTATGGCTCAGTTTTGTTTTAGGCTAGGGCAAGGGTTAGGGCTAGTTTTAGGATTAGTGTTAGACTTAGGGCTAGTGTTTGGGTTAGGCTTAGGTTTCAGATTAGGGTTAGATTTAGGAATAGGTGTTGATCTAAGGTTAGTGCTTGGGCTAAGAATAGGGCAAGGGTTAGGACAATGGTTAGGGCTAGGGTTATGTTTATGGTAAGGAATAGGGTTACAACTAGTGTTAGGGCTAGTGTGAGAGTTAGAGTTCGTCTTAAGCCTAGGTTTAGGGTTATGGTTAGTGATAGGGCTAAATTACGTCTAGGGTTAGTGTTAGGTTTAGGCCTAGGTTTAGGGTAACAGTTAGGGTTACGTTTAATTTAAAGGAATGAGTTATAGCAAGATTGAGGGCATCGTGAGGGTTAGTATTAGGATTAGGGCCATGGTTAAGGTTAAGGTTATGATTAAGGCTAGGGTTTAGGGCTAGGATGAGGGCTAGTGTTTGTGTTAGGTTTAGGGCTAGTATTAGGTCTAGGGCTAATGTCAGGTCTAGGTTTACAATTAGGGATAAATTTAGTGCTAGGTTTATGGCTTGGTCCAGTGTAAGGTTAGGTTTAGTGTAAGGGTCAGTTTTAGAGCTAGGGATATTATTAGCTTCAGAATCAAGTTTAGGGTTTGGGTTAAATTAGGGTTTAAATTTAGGGCTCAAATTAGCATTAGATTTAGGGTTAAGGTAATGACAGGGTTAGGTTTAGGGTTTAGTTGTGGTTTTGTGTAATGGGTAGTTTAGGGTTAGGCCTAGGGTTATCATAAGGGTTAGGGTTATCATTAGGGTAATGGATAGAGTTAAACCTAAATTTAGGGCTAGGGTTATGTATAGAATTAGGTCTTTTGTTTGGGTTATTGTTAGGTTTAAGTTAAGGGTTAAAGCTAGGATAAGGACTCTGATTAAGGCTAGGTTTTGGGTTAGGTTAAGGCTAGGGTTAAGACTATGGCTAACGTTCAAAGTAAGGTTATGATTAGCGCAGTTATAAGGTTAGGGTTAACGCTAGGTCTAGTGTTAGGGTTAGATTTACAGTTACAATGATATCAGAGCTATGTTTAGTGTTAGGTTCAGAGTCAGTGTCAGGGTTAGTTTTCAGGTTAGGACCAGAATTAGGGATAGGGTTATGGATAGTGTTAGGGCTAGGTGTAAGGTTAGGTTTTGGTTTAGGTTAAGGGTTAAGATTAGGGCTATTACTCGGTTTTGTTTTAGTAGGGCTTGAGCTAGGGTTAAGGCTAAGATTAGGTCTAGGTTTAGGGTAATGGTAAGGGAAAAGGTTAGAATTACCCTATAGGTATAAAGCAAGAGTGATAGTTAGTCTTAGGGCTACGGTTATGTTTAATATTAGGGATAGGGCTAAGTTAGCTCTGGGATTAGGGCAAGTGTTAATGTTAGAGTTAGGCCAAGGTTAGGGCTAGGTTTAGTGTTAGGGTTTGAATTAGGGTTAGGTTTAGGGTAAGGGATGAGTTTATACCTAGTTTTAGAGATAGAGTGAGGATTAGAATTAGGATTAGGGTTAGGGTTATGATGAAGGCGAGGATTATGTCTAGGATGTGGTTTAAGGTGTGTGTTAGGGTTAGGACTAGGATTAGAGCTAGGGCTAATGTCAGGTCAAGGGTTAGCATTAGGAATAGTTTTAGGGTTAGGCTTATATCTAGGTCTATTTTAAAGGTTAGGTTTATGGTTAGGGTCAGATTTAGAGCTAGGGGTATTAATAGGGTCAGGGTTAGGGTTTAGGTTAGGTTATGGTTTATGTTTAGGGCTCAAATTAGCATTAGATTAAGTGATAGGTTAACTATAGTTTTAGGTTTAGGGTTCAAGTTAGGTGTAGGGTAATCGATAGGGTTAGGAATGGGCATAAGATTATGGCTTGGTCTAGGTTTAGCATAAGGGTTAGGGTTAGCCTTAGGGTAATGGATAGGGTTAGAGCTAGGGTTAGGGCTAGGGTTATGCTTAGCATTGGATCTAGTGTTAGTCTTAGGCTTAGGGTTAGGGCTATGATTAGCATTAGGGTTAGCTTTAGGGTTAAAGATAGGGTAGGGATTTGATAAGGACTAGGTTTTGCAATAGGTTAGGGCTATGGCTAAATTAAGATCTTGTTATGATTAGGGCTAATTTTATGGTTAATTTTAGGGCTAGGTATAGTTTTAGGGTTAGGGTGATATTTAGAGCTGGGGTTAATGTCAGGGTCAGTATTCAGATAAAGATTATGATTAGAATTAAATCCAGAATTAGGACTAAGGTTATGTGTAGAGAAAGTGTTAGTGTTTGGCTTAGGCTAAGGATTATTATTAGGGCTAGGACTAGTTTTTTTTTAAGGTTTAGGGCTAGAGTTATAGCTAGATTTAGGATTAAGTTTAAGTCTAGGGCTAGTGTTAGAGTTTGGTATAGGGTTAGGTTCAGGTTTAGACCTAAGATTAGTGTTAGGGTCAGAATAAGGGTCAAGGTTAGGGTTAGGGTTTGGGTTATGGTTAGAACTAGAATGAGGGCTAGAGCTAGGACTAGTAATAGGATTAAGGTTTGAGTTAGGTTAAGGATTAGGGTTATAATTAGGTTTAGAATTAGTGTTAGGGTTTAGCTTAGGGTAAGGGATAGTGTTAGAGCTAGGTTTAGGGTTAAAGCTAGCTTTAGAGCTCAAATTAGGGCTAGTTTTTGTATTAGGATTAGAGCTAGGGTTAGAGTAACAGGAAATGTAAAAACTAGGGTTACATTTAGGGTTAATTTTTTGGTTATGGTAAGGAGTTAGACCTCTAGTGTTAGGATTAGGTTTAAGGCTAGGGTGATATTTAGAGCTAGTGTTAGTGTTAGGTAAGTAGTCAGGGTCAGGGTTAGTTTTAAGGTTAAGGTAAGAACTCAAATTATTGCTCGGGTTACTCTAAGTGTTTGGTTTAAGGTTAGGATGGTATTTAGAGCTAGGGTGAGTCTTAGGATATGAGTCAGAGTCAGGGTTAGTATCAAGGTTAAGGTTAGGACTCGAATTAGGGCTAGGGTTAGGTCTAGGTGTAGTATTAGGATTTGATTTAGGTTAAGGATTAGTATTAGGGCTATTGCTTGGGTTTTGATTTACTACTAGGGTCAGGGTTAGGGCTAATTTTACGAGTAGAGTTAGGGTTAGGGCTAGTGTTAATGTTAGGCTTAGGCTAAGTGTTACTGTTAGAGTTAGGGATAGATGTAGGGTTATGGCTAGGAATAAGGACAGGGGAAGGTTTATGGCTAGGGTTAGGACTAGGGTTAGGGTTAGAGTAATGCATAGGGTTAGAACTAGGGATAGGGCTAGAGTGAAAGTTAGAGTTAGTCTTAGGGCTAGGGTTAGGATTAGAAATATGGTTAAATTAGGGATAGAATTAGGGCTAGGGTTATTGTTCAGCGTAGGCCTAGCATTAGGTTTAGGGTTAGGGTTAAGTTTAGGGGAAGGATTGGCATTATAGCTATGTTTAGAGGTTTTTGTTTAGGTGAGTGTTAGAATTAGGGTTAGTCCTATGGTTAGGGTTAGGGTTATGAATAAGGATGGTTTTATTGCTAGGATGAGGGCTAGGGTTTGTTTTAGGGTAGGGCTAAAATTAGCGCTAGGACTAATATCAAGTCTAGGGTTATGGTTAAAGATAGAATTAGGGTTAGGTTTATGGATACAGGTAGTGTAAGGGTTATGTTTAGTTTTAGGTCAGGTTTAGAGCTAAAGGTATTATTAGGGTCAGGGCCTTGTTTAGGGTTTGAGATAGGGTATGGTTTAAATTTAGGGCTTGAATTAGCATGAAGGTTAGGGTTAGGGTAATGATAGGGTGAGGTTTAGGTTTTAGGTTTGGTTTAGGGTAATGGATAGGGTTAGGATTAGGTATAGGGTTAGGTTTAGGCCTAGGGTTAGCTTTAGTGTTATGGTGAATGATAGGTTTAGAACTTGGCTTAGGGCTAGGGTTATGGTTATGATTAGGACTAGGGTTAGGGTTAGTGTTAGGGTTATAGCTTCGGTTAGGTCTTGAATTAGGGCTAGGTTTTGTGTTAAGTTAGTGCTAGGGTTAGGTTTATGGCTAATGTAAGTACCAGGGTTACATTTAAGGCTAAATTTAGGTTTAGAGTTGGGGCTAGGTCTAGTATTAGGTTTAGGTTTAGGTTTAGGGTGATCTTTAGAGGTAGGGTTAGTATTATGGTCGGATTCAGGGTCAGGGTTAGTTTTTGGTTCAGCTTAAAACTCGAATTAGGTCTAAGTTTAAGGTAAGGCTTAAGGTTTGGTTTAGGTTAAGGGTTAGGTTTAGGGCTATGTCTGGGATTTGTTTTAGGGCTAGGGCTAGGATTAGGGCTAGTTTTAGGATTAGCATTAAGGTTAGGACTAGAGTTAGGTTTAGGTTTATGCTTAGTGTTAAAGTTAGATTTATAGTTAGAGTTAGATCTAGGTTAGGGCTAGGGCTAAGAATAGGGCTATGGTTAGGGCTAAGATTATGATTCCAGTAAGTTATAGGTTTAGAACTACGGATGGGGCAAAGGTGTGAGTTAGAGTTAGACTTAGGGCTAGGTTTATGGCTAAGGTTAGGGATAGGTAAAAATTAGAGGTAAGATTGAGGCTAGGGTTAAGGCTAAGTTTAGGGCTAGGGTTTGTGTTAGGGTTATGCCTAAGGTTATGTTTAGGGTTAGGATTAAGGCTAGGTTTAGGGCTAAGATAAGCCCTGGGGTTTGTGTTAGGGTTAGAGCTAGGATTAGGGCTAGTGCAAATGTCAGGTCTAGTGTTACAGTTGGGCATAGATTTGTAATGTTTTATGGCTAGGTCTAGTGTAATGGATAGGTTTATGGTAAGGGTCTGGTTTAGAGCTACGGGAATTACTAGGGTATGGTTCAGGGTTAGAGTTTGTTTGAGGTTAGGGTTTAGGGTTAGGGCTCTTTAGCTTTAGGGTCAGGGTTAGGGTAATGATAGGTTTTTGTTTAGGGTTCAGTTTAGGTTTAGGGTAATTGATAAGGTTAGTGTTAGCAATAGGTCTAGAGTTAGCATTAGGGTCAGGGTTATGGTTAGGATAATGAATAGGGTTAGAGGTAAGCTTAGGGCTAGGTTTATGTTTAGAAATAGGTCTTGAGTTAGGGTGAGATCTAGGGTTAGGGTTAGGGTTAGGTTTAGTGCAAGAATTGAGTTTTGAGCTAGGTTTAGGGCTAGGGCAAAGGTTAGGTTTGGGGTTAGGTCTAGGGATAAGATTACAGTACGGTTAGGGTTAGGGTTAGGGTTAGGGCTACGGTCATCATTAGGGGTAGTGTTAGGGTTAGGGTAATGGATACAATTAGATGTAGGTTTAGGTTTATGGTTAGAGTTATATTGAGGTTTAGGCTTAGGGTTAGGGCTACGGTTATGGTTAGGTTTATGATAAAGTTTAGGGTTTGAGCTGGGGTTAGGTCTATGGTGAGGGTGAGGTTTAGGGTTAGTTCTAGGATTAGTTCTCTGGTTAGGTTTAGGGTTAGGGTTAGGTCTAGGGTTATCAATAGAGTTAGGTTTATGTTTAGGATAATGGGTATCTTTAGAGTTAGGTTTAGTGCTAGAGTTAAGGTTAGGATTAGGGCTAGGTTTAGGGTTAGATTTAGGGATAGGTGTAGTTTTATATTTAGGATAAGGGTTAGGTTTTGAGCCAGGGTTAGAATTAAGGCAAAGGTTGGGGTAGGGTTAGGGCAATGGTTTGTGTTTGGGTTACACCTAAGGCTAGGTTAAGGCCTAGGATAAGATCTAGGTTTTGTGTTAGGTTTAGGCCTAGGGTTAGGGCTATGGGTATTATAAGAGCTAGGGTTATGATTAGGGCTAGTATTAGGGTTAGAGTTATGGCTAGGTCTAGTGTTAGGTTTAGATGTTGGTTAGGCTCAGGTTTAGACATAGGTTTATGGTTAATGACAAGGTTAGTGTTCAGGGTAGAGTTAGGGTTAGGGTGAAATACAGAATTGGGACAAGGTTAGTTTTAGGGGTAGGGTTAGTGTTTATTTTAGGTTAAGGGTTATTGTTAGGGCTAGTATTAAGTTTTGTTTAGGTCTAGGGCTAGAGTTATTGCTAGATTTAGGATTTGGTTTAGGTTTAGGGCTAGTGTTAGGGTGAGGTTTAGGTATAAGGTTACTATAAGGCCTTTTTCAGGGTTTAGTTTAGGGTTAGGTTCAGGTTTAGACCTGTAATTAGTGTTAGTGTCAGAATAAGGGTGAAGGTTAGGGTTAGGTTTGGGGTTAGAATTAGAGCTAGAATGAGTGCTTGTGTTAGGACTAGAAATAGGGTTATGCTAAGTATTAGGATTAGGACTAGGGTTAGCATTATGGATAGGGTTTGGCGTAGGGTAAGGGATATGGTTAGGGCTAGAGTTAGGGTTAAGTTTAGGACTAGGGTTAGGATTAGGGTTAAATCTAGTGTTAGGGCTCAGATTAGGGCTATTTTTGTGTTAGAGTTAAGGCTAGAGTTAGGGAAAAGGCCAATGTAAGAACTATGTTTATGGTTAGGATTAGTTTTAGGGATGGGATTTGGGCTGGTCTAGTGTCAGCATTAGCTTTAAGGTTAGGGTGATATTTATTTATTTATTTATTTATTTATATTTTTTTAAATTTTATTTATTTATTCATTTATTTTAGGGTGATATTTAGAGCTCCGGTTAGTTTAGGCCTAGGACTTGAATTAGAGCTAGGGTTATGGCTAGTTTTAGGATTAGGGTTTGGTTTAGGTTAAGGTTTAGTGTTAGAGCAATGGCTCGGTTTTGTTTTAGGGGTAGGATTAGGGTTAGGGCTAGTTTTAGGATTAGCAGTGGTATTAGGGCTAGTGGTAGGGTGAGGTCTAAGCTTAAGTTTAGGTTTAGATTTAGAGTTATGGTTAGATCTACGGTGAGGCCTATGGCTACCATGATGACTAAGGTTAGGGCTAAGGTAACGGGTAGGGGTAGAAATAAAAATAGGGCTATGGTGACAGTGAGTTACTCATAGCACTAGGGTTAGGGGTAGGGTTAGGGTTAGGGCTAAATTAGGGCTTGGATTAGAGCTAGAGTTAGTGTTAGTGTTATGCCTATGGTTAAGGCTAGGGTTAGGGTTTGTGTAATTGTTAGGGTTAGGGTTAGTTTTAGGGGATGTGATGGGCTTATATTTAGGTTCAGGTCTCGGTTGAGGGTTAAAATTAGGGATAGTGCCAGGGTGAGTGTTTGGATTAGGATTAAGGCTAGTTTTAGGGCTAGGATGAGGGCTAGGTTTTGTGTTAGGGTAAGGTCTATAATTAGGGCTAGTACTAATGTCAGGTCTAGGGTTATGGTTAGGGTTAGGTTTATGGGTAGGTCTAGCGTAAGGGTTAGGTTTACGGTAAGGGTCAGGTTTAGAGCTGGGTGTAATATTATGGTCAAATTCCAGGTTAGGGTTTACTTTAGGTTAAGGTTTAGGGTTAGGGCTCAAATTAGCATTACATTTAGAGTTATAGTAATGAATGGGATTAAGTTTAGGTTTCAGAATAGGGATAGAGTGTTAGTTTTAGGGATAGTGCTAGGTGTAGGTCTAGGGTTCGCATTTGGGATAGGCGTATGTGTAGGGTAATGGATAGAGTTAGTGCTAGTGTTAGGGATTGGGTTAAAGTTAGGATTAGGACTAGGGTTAGGGTTAGGCCTAGGGTTAGTGTTAGGGTTAGGTTTAGTTAAGTGTTAATGGTTAGGGCTAGGGCGAGGTTTAGAGTTACAGTCAGGGCTATGGTTAGAATTAGGTTTAGAGTTAGGACTAGTGTTAGCATTAGTGTTAGGGTTATATTTAAGGTAATGCATAAAATTTGAGGTAGGATTTTGCTATGGTTAGTGTCGCGACCCCTTGCCCGCAAGGAAGACGCAACTCAGGAATCTTCTTTCAGCAGTTTATTCAGGCCCTTGATATTTCTTCTAATTCCTCATCGATGCCCCTCCCAGCCTTAATAAAGCATCCCAAGCCCCAATGCGAAGCTGCCACATGGAACTTTCTCATAGGGTGTTGAAAAACCATGCACCAACTCTCCCAAACAAGGAGTTGTTTGTCACAGACGACAGCGGAGCCAGCGCCATCCTGCAATGGCGACCATAATCTGCAGAAGCGGCTCACCACAGTTCCCCCCTTCTGTTTTCTGAAAACAATACAGGCGAGAGTAGAGGTCCTATCCCACTGTGCAGAAGTGGCTGCATAGTATGGCTCAGTCCTAAGGAGGGCCCTTCCCCAGATCCGAAGCCATATCAGCCGACGCCTTTTTTCGTGGGGTGGGGCGTGGACATCAAACCTGCATGCAATAGGACATGCTCTCCTTGAGGTCCACTTCAAGGATCACTCAAGTGCAGTGCCTTGCCTCGCATCCTGTATCGTGACAAAGGTGGACGAAGGGGGACAGCTGAGGCTGAACTGTGGCTGTACACAACGACAAACGAGTTGGCAACACCCTGAAAGAAAGGCACGGACTTTAAGGCGATAGAGAAGCGTTAGTGTGGAAACCCACCTGCGTGCAATGGCAGCAAGACCGGCAGAGTGCAAGGGCTTTCCAACACTAAGAGAATAACGAGGAAAGACTTGCCGATCCCAGTGCAATGTTATGAAAACTTGGGGTGCAACGACCATGTCAAAGATTTACTGTTTAAGATGCGCAAGCCAGACTTGAGGTGAATTGCCATTTTCTAAAGCTGCAAGAGCTTGGGTGATCATAGCCTTATCGTGAGCATTGCGGGCCTTGAGGCGACAGAGAAACCACAAACAGAGAAACATACCGAAGCAACACATTGCACCAAAAATGCCTACCCCCACCCACTCTTTAAAACAGGAAAAAGCAGAAGATACCCAGTCGGTGAATTGACCCAAAGTCACGGGATCAACACGGGTTATTCAAGACAGCTATCTGGGTTAGTTGAGACTGGATCATGTCTTCCGCTTCCATGGACCAATTTCCGGCCAAATATTCGCCAATGATGCAGGAAGCATTCCTGGAATCATTAAATCTGACAGAGGTTATGCATAAATGTGCGCGTTGGTAAACACAACCCAAAAGCACCAAGTCAGCCAATTCTTCTACCTGAGCTTGGAGTAAATCTATTCTTTGGTTGGCAGCTAAAATCCCTGACAAAATATGTTGATTAATTGTATTTTGGGATTCAAGTATACTGGAAGTTTGTTGGACAACTTGATTAATGGTGGCAGCAGTTTGTACTTGATTGGCCATAGCCACTCCGGCCATAACCGCTGCAGCAGCAGATACCGCTACAGCTGTCACTATAGCCACTGTGATTCCAAAATCTCTGCGGATTCTAAGTAGCTCAACAATAGGGAATTTATCAGGATCCGCAGTGACCGGGATTGGGACAAAAGTTGGAATTTTCATCACCACTGCTACAGTCCAGGAACCATTCCAACACTCAGATAAGAGACAGGTAGTATGAGAACAATCCAGCATCCCCGACGAGGTGGCCTTAGCCAAAAGGAATAAGAAGGGGGATTGGACACAGACCATTGCAGGAGGCAATGTGGCATTATACAACAGAGAGATGAATGAAACAGATGTAAGTCTATTACCTCGTTCACTTTCCCTAACAGTACCAGAAACATTAGCCAGCCAACTTTTGGCTCCTAGCAACTGAGCCAGTGCAGAAATATCAGCTGAAGCCCCCCTTTCATTGGAAATCAGCCATTGAAACCAGAACCAACCTACTCCTGTAGAGGAGTTGGCACTGTTGTTAAAGTTATAAACATATCTCTTAAGAGAGGGGGAAAGAGAGAAACCTTTAGCAACTTGATGTTTCTCCCAAGAATGATCCTGACAAGGTGTAAATGTTGGGGGGAAACCAAGATTAGGGGAACAGTAAGGAGAGGCCTTGAAATGAGTGGCATCATAAATACTACTAGAAGAAGGAGGCACTGGGATTAGTACCTCGGAAATAATAGCCAAGGTAGTTATGTTAAGAGCAGAGCTGCTGTTTGCGGGGGTCCCTGAGCCTGATTGCTTCCCCGAAACTACCTTGCTCAATACAGCACTGATAATGCTACCTGAGACCTGATTGGACCGCAATGGGTCCTCCCAGTTAGTCAAATTTTTGGTCTTAAGGCTAATGCAATTAGCGTTTCTAAGGCTGAAACAAAAAACTCCTGTGAGATTAACTTGAGATTGATTAAAAATGCTCTCCATGTCCCCTCTAGGAGAGGCACAGGGAGCAGACATCTCACATGAGGTAGAAAAAAGAGTGGGGAGGACACTAGAATTACCATGAACTGGCATCGGCATTGGCCATGCCATGCCACTGCCCACCACCGCATTGGTGTCGCCTGTGCCATCGGCACCAGCACCAGAGCCAGAGCACTTAGCAGAATGAAGATCCTCATCACAGGATTGTTGTGGTATCTCTTGTTGCTGGTCAGTTGATGTCAAGACTCTTCTTGTCAAGCATTCAGGGACACACAACGGTTCCGTACGATCCTGGGGAAAAACACATACAGATCCTCGTGCCCATGTCAGCACGGGGTCAGGGCCATTCCATTGGCCCGTAAGAACATCCTTCCACTTAACATAGCCAATCACAGAGGGCTGAGGGGACACATGTCTATCGGCCGCAGAGTGACCATGAATATCCAAATTCAAAAAATTAATGGTAAAGAGAGCTAAGGACAGGCGTTCTTTAGGAGTGTGTTCAGCTCCTATTCCCCCTTTTTGTTTATGTAAAGTTTCCTTTAAGGTGCGATGAGCACGCTCAACAATGCCTTGTCCTTGAGGATTGTAAGGCAAACCATGAGTAAGTTGCACTCCCATAGTAGAACAAAAAGCTGTAAATTGTCTGCCAGTATAAGCAGGTCCATTATCAGTCTTAAGGGATGCAGGTGCACCCCATGCTGCCCATGCCTCTAAACAGTGAGTAATGACATTACGTGCCTTTTCTCACGATAAAGCAGAAGCATGGATAATTCCAGAGCACGTATCAACGGAAACATGCACATACTTAAGGTTACCAAAGTCAGGTATATGTGTCACATCCATTTGCCAAACAACCAATGGCTTCAATCCCCGTCGGTTTACTCCATAATTAGGGGGATGAAGAAATGTGACACAATGGGGACATTGCAATACTATCTGCCAAGCATCCGCTTTTGAAATGGAAAAACGCCTGCGCAGCGTTAATGCATTAACATGGAAGTTTTGGTGAAACAACTTAGCCCCCTCTAAGGAGGAAGCCAAGCATATCAATTGACCTCTAGTGGCTAAGTCCGCACAGGCATTACCCTGGGATAACGGACCAGGAAGAGGGGCGTGAGCCCGGATGTGCATTGGATAAAAAGAAGCAGTGCAGTTAGAGATAAGCTGTTGAAGCTGAGTAAAGTAAGCAGACACATTGTGGGCATCACTAATAGCTCCCACGGCCTCCAGGACTTTCAGTGCTTGTACCACATAGCTGGAGTCCGAAATAAGATTAAAAGGAAAAGAACACTGTTTAAAAACTTCAATAACAATTTGTAGTTCTTCCATTGTGGATTTCCAGGAGCAAATTGATGCTGGATAGGGGGAGAGTCATTAATTACATAGGCTCCCATTCCAGACTTGGAACCATCAGTAAAAATGTTAACAGCCCCCGGAATTGGACTGGATGAAGTTACCTTAGGGAAAATGATGGGATGTTCTTTAACAAAATGGAGTAATGGATGAGAAGGGTAGTGATTATCAATACCCCTTCGAAACGAGCAACACAGAATAGCCCAGTTGTCTAGAGTAGCACATAAACAATAAGTTGAGCTTTAGTGTAGGGTATGATAAGAGAAGAAGGTGATTGGCCGAAAAATTGAATGCTTTGTTGAATCCCTTTAAGTGCCAACGCTGCAACAGCATCAGGATAATATTCTAAGGATTTTCCTGGGGATACATGTGGGTGGATCCATAGTAAGGGCCCATCTTGCCACAGTACTCCAGTAGGCTGCCGCATAGTGGCAAGCACACATAACTGGAAAGGTTTATCACTCTGGAGCCTGCATAGAGTGGCATGCTGTATAGCTTGTTCTACTTTTATAAGGTCCGCTCTAGCCTCTGTAGTGAGGCTATGAGGGGAAGCAAGATCTGGATCACCCTTAAGAGTAGCATACAAAGGCTGGAGCACAATATTAGGAATATGTAAATATCCTCTTATCCAATTAATATCTCCCAGCAATTTTTGAAAATCATTTAGAGTTTGGAGATCTTGAGTCCTGATGGTAATTTTTTGTGGTTTTAATTTGTCATACCCAATTGTCGCTCCCAAATACCTGATAGAATCCCCCATTTGAACCTTTTCAGGTGTGATGTGCAGTCCATGTTGAGCCAACAGCATCACGAGTTCTTTATAAGCCTCATTAACTGTCTGTTCTCATTTTGTGGCCAATAACACATCATCCATATAATGAATGATCTTGGTGGAGGAATACTTATGTCTGAGAGGTGCGAGTGCCTTCCCCACATACATCTGGCACATCGTGGGACTATTAGCCATCCCCTGTGGCAACACCACCCACTCAAACCTTTGATCTGGTTCTTCATGATTACACGAGGGAAGGGTGAAAGCAAAACGTTGTGAATCTTTAGGATGCAAAGGAATGGAAAAGAAACAGTCTTTAATGTCAATAACAATTATATGCCAGCCTTGAGGAACAGAGGAGAGCAGAGGCAGCCCTCTTTGAATGGGCCCCATAAGTTGCATCTGAGCATTAACTGCTCGTAGATCATGCAGTAGGCGCCACTTCCCTGATTTTTTCTTAATGACAAATATGGGAGTATTCCATGGAGAAGTAGAAGGTTGGATGTGACCCAAATCAAGTTGTTCTTTGACTAGATCATGGACTGCTGCCAGTTTAGCCGAGGGAAGAGGCCACTGAGGCACCCAAACAGGCTCCTCGGTGAGCCATGTTATGGGTATTTGAGCACCAGTGGCCCCTAGGAAAAACCCAGACCAAACCTGTTAAGCTTTTGATGACCTTGCACAGGATGCTTACTCCCCTGTAGGTGCCTTCCTAGTCCTAGACCTGGCCTATACCCCATATTTTGCATGATATGTTGAGACACTGGGGAATAGTCATTACTAAGAGTGAACCCCATGTCTTTCATCAGATCACAGCCCCATAAAGAAATAGGTAAATCAAGTACATAAGGCTGAAAAGTACCATCGTGTCCTTCCGAGTCCTTCCAAGATAGATGTCTACAGCTGATTTGAGGGGCTTGGGCATATCCAAGTCCTCTTAGGGATTGATCAGAAGCCTGCACTGGCCATCCCCTAGACCAGTCCTTAAGGGCTATGATACTACGATCTGCTCCTGTGTCCAGCAGTCCCACAATAGATTTACCTTCTATGCTTAATTCCAAAGTGGGGCGACTGCTCATATCCAGTGACAAATAGGCACAATTTCCTCTGGTGGTACCAATCTCATTTCCCGTCCGTGACCTTGAGTCAGCAGGGAAGTGATTATGAAAACTAGGCAAAATTAGCAATTGAGCAATCCGATCCCCTGGGGAGATAGACACAATGCCCCTCGGAGCTTCCACCATAACCTTTACTGCCCCTACAGTATCAGGGTTTATAACTCCGGGGAAAACATGAAGACCTTGTAGGATAGAGGATGCACGTCCAATTAGCAAACCTACAGTGCCAGGTGGTAAAGGCCCTTTGAACTCAGTTTCCACCAATTGGACTCCCATCTTAGGTGTTAGTACGAGTCTGGAGGTGGAACAGAGGTCCAATCCCGCGGCACCTGTAGTGGCTCTCCGCGTCTCGTGGGATGGCGCAGAGAAGGCCATGTCTCGGGTTCGGGTGTGACATTCTCCATTGCCCCATATATTTGTGGGCCCTGGGGTCGGGGGCCCCTTCGGCCGTTTTTTGGCCCAGCTGAAATAGGCTGTCCATGGATGTCCCTCACTGATCTACACTCTTTTGCCCAATGCTTCCCCTTTTTGCATTTTGGACACAGCCCCGGTTGACGAGGGCCATTACAAGGGCTACCGCGAGGAGGTCCAGTAAAATTGTCTTTTTTGGGACAGTCACGTTTGAAATGGCCGGATTGACCACAATGGAAGCATGTTCCGGCACCATGACCGCCCCCTTTTGCAATCCGAAGGACAGCAGCTGCAAGACCTGCATTAGTTAAAGGTCCTCCAAGCTCTCTACACACTTTCATCCAAGCTTCTATGCCCTTGTTTTTATAAGGAGCGATTGCTGCTTTACATTCCTTGGTGCATTGCTCAAAGACCAATTGCTTGATAAGGGGCATGGCTCTATCAGGGTCCCCAAAAATCTTTCCAGCGGCATCCACCATCCTTGCTACAAAATCTGAAAAGGGTTCTGTAGGGCCCTGCAGAATCTTAGTCAAGTTACCAGACACCTCTCCTCTATTTGGAAGTGACTTCCATGCCCGAATGCAAATGTTGTTAATTTGATCATATGCCTCAGGAGGGAATCCTGTCTGTTGATTAGCAAATCTACCTTGTCCCAAAAGCATATCCTTGTCCCAATGGGGGTGTCCCGCAGCATAGTTTTGGGCGGCCTGCTCTACTGCGCCCTCTAGCACAAAGGCTCTCCAGTCCAAATATTTAACTGGAGAGACACAAGCCCGAACAAGGCTAGCCCAATCAGAGGGAGTCATACAGTATCTAGACAGACTCTCCACCTGAGTTAGTGTGAAGGCGGCATCCACCCCATAAGTGCGCACAGACTCTGCCAGGGTCTTCACAATTTTGAAATCTAAGGGCTCATGGAATCTTCCCCTATTGTCATCCTGGAAAACTGGATAAGCAAGACCCATCTCAGCGTTAACAGCCCTCCATGTTTGGGCATGGAAAGCTCTCCTCGAAACACCCCCACCGTATGGCAGCGGATCCGGAGGATCATTTTCCTTGAGCTCCTGTTTATTTTTGTTCCCTTCTCCTATAGTTAGACTCCCTATCTGATGAGACAGTCTCCCGAGCTCTTCCTCCTCATCCTCCTCCTCCTCTGACCCACTTTTGCATGGGAGTGTGCGCAGCGTACTGAGATCTGGATACAATCGTTTCCTCCCCTGTTTCTCGCTCCGCACACTCCCATCCTCCTGAAATACCTCACTTCGTGCTGGAGACAATCGCCTCCTCCCCTGTGTCTCGCTCCGCACACTCCCAAACTCCTGAAATACCTCACTTCGTGCCGTTTCTGATCTTTCCTCATGTAATTGCTCTAAAACTTCTTGTCCTTTAGTAAGTGCTTCCTGACATCTGCCATCTGCGAGGCAACTACGGGTCATCTTCCAAAGGGGTATCACCCCACCCTCTAATATGCCCTGCTCAGAAGCAAAGTCAAGATCTATGCCTAATTTATCCCAGCTAGGTATAGTAAGGCTGCCCGAAAACGCAAACCACGGTGCAGCAATATCTGTCTTCTCTAAAAATCTCTGTAAAATACTACGTTTCACTTCTAGGCCCTTGGAACGTAACAGGCCATCTAGGGCCAGGAGAAGCGGACTTGAAGATGTGGCACCCATGACACAACAAAAGACGCACAAAAAACAAAAGTGAAAGTAAAAGCGAAAGTACACAGTGCAGCTGCAATAAAATGTACCGCTCTCTCTGGCTTTACATAGGAGCTACCCCGCTTTGATCGCGGGTCCCGCTTACCTGGGACTAACCCCCGCTTTGATCGCAGGTCCCACTTACCTGGAACTAACCGGTGCACCACCCCTGACTACTGAAAGTTCTGGTTCCCGGGTCTCGGCACCACTTGTCGCTACCCCTTGCCCGCAAGGAATTCGCAACTCAGGAATCTTCTTTCAGCAGTTTATTCAGGCCCTTGATATTTCTTCTAATTCCTCATCGGATGCCCCTCCCAGCCTTAATAAAGCATCCCAAGCCCCAATGCGAAGCTGCCACGTGGAACTTTCTCATAGGGTGTTGAAAAACCATGCACCAACTCTCCCAAACAAGGAGTTGTTTGTCACAGACCACAGCAGAGCCAGCGCCATCCTGCAATGGCAACCATAATCTGCAGAAGCGGCTCACCACAGTTAGAGTTAGGATTAGGGCAAGAGTTACGGTTAGGGTTAGGGTTAAGTTTACATTTAGGGTAAGAGTTAGAGTTTGAGCTAAGGTTAGGGCTAGGCAAGTGTGAGGGTTAGTGCTAGGGCTAAGGTTAGGATTAGGTTTAAAGATAGTTTTAGTGCTACATTTAGGACTAAGTTTTGGATGGAAGTTTATGTATAGTGTTATGACTATGGGTAACGTAAGAACTAGTATTATGTTTATGGCTAGTTTTAAGGTTAGGTTTATGGATAGGTCTAGTGTTAGGGTATGTTTTGGGTTAGGATAAGTTTTAGAGCTTGGGTTTGTGTTAGGGTAAGGGTCAGTGTTCAGGTTAGCATTGGATTTACGGTTAGGAGCACAATTTTACTAGGGTTAGTTCTAGGGGTATTGTTAGTCATTGCGTTAGACTAATGGTTATTGTTAGTGCTGGAGCTAGGCTTTTGTTTAGGGCTATGGCTAGAGTTATGGCTATATTTAGGAATAAGTTTAGGTCTAATTTTAATGTTAGGTTTAGGTAGAGGATTACCCATAGGGTTAGTGTTAGTGTTTGGTTTAGGGTTAAGTTCAGGCTGAGACCTAGGCTTAGTGTTAGGGTCGGAAAAAGGGTCAGGGATAGGCTTAGGCTTGGGGTAAGTGTTATAGATAGATGAGGCCTAGTGTTATGACTAGTAATAGAGATAGAGTTTGGGGTAGGCTAACAATTAGGGTTAGGACTAGGGTAGCATTAGGGTGAGGGTTGGCATAGAATAAGGGATAGGGTTAGAGATAGGGTTAGGGTTAGGGTTAGTGTTAGCATTAGGGTTAAAGCTAGGGTTAGAATTCAGATTAAGGCTAGGTTTTGTGTTAGTGTTAGAACTTGCTAATGTAAGACCTAATGTAACACACACCTTAACATTAACCCGAACCCTAACACAAACACTAACCGTAACACTAACAGTAACTATACACTAATGCTAACCCTAACCCCAACTGTAACTCTAAAACTAACACTAACCCTAACCCTAACATAACCCAAGCAGTAACACTAATCCCAACCTTAACCACAATGTTAATCCTAACACTTACCCTAAACCTAACCCTTAGCCTAAAACTATCCCTAAACCTAACCCAAACCGTAACACAAACCATAACCCTAACCCTTACACTAATACTAACCCTAACTTTAACCCTAACCCTAACTGTAACCATAACCCTAATCCTAACACTAACACTAACCCTAACCCTAACCCTAACACAAACCCTAACTCTAACCCTAAACTTATACTAGCTTTAAACCTAACCCTAACACTTACCCTAAAACTAACACTAACCTTAACCCAAACCGTAACATGAATCGTAACTTTAAACCTAAACCTAAACAAACTCTAACCCTAATCCTAAACTAACACTAGCTTTAAACCTAACCCTTACCCTAACACTCACCCTAACACTAACGCTAACCTTATCCCTAAACATAACATGAAAAGTAACCATAAACCTAACCCTAAAACTAACCATAATACTAACCCTAACCGTAACCCTAAACCTAACACTTACAGTAACAGTAACACTAACCCTAACCCTATTTCTAACACTAACCCTAATCCTAACCCTAATCCTAACCCTAACAAAAAACTTATCCCTAACCATGACTATAAACCTAACCCTAACTCTAACACTAACCCTAACACTAACCTAACCCTAACCATAATACTAAACATAACTCTATCCCTAAAACTAGCAAAAACCCTAAACTAAACCATAACCCTAATTCTAACCTAACCCTAACCCTAATCCTAAACCTAATTCTAACACTAATCCTAACTCTAAACCTAACACGAACCCTATCTGAAACCCTAATACTAAACTTAACACTAAACCTAACCCTAAAATCAAACCTAAACATAACCCTAAACCTAACCCTAATCCTATCCCTAACCATAAACCTAACCTTAAATCTAACACTAAACCTAACCTTAAGACTAAAATAAACCTAATCTCTTTTTTTAATATTTTATTTATTTTTTTCTTATTATTAGTTGTTCAAAACATTACAAAGCTCTTGACATATCATATTTCATACATTGGATTCAAGCAGATTATGAACTCCCATTTTTACCCTGAATACATATTGCAGATTCACATCGTTACACATCCACTTTTTTACATACAGCCATAGTAGTGTCTGTTGTATTCTGCTTAGGGTTACTGTTATGGTTAGGGTTAGGATTCTATTATAGTTAGGGTTAGTGTTAGGGTTAAGTTTAAGGTTAGTGTTAGGGTTATGGTTACATTTAGAGTTAGGGTATATGTTAGGATTAGGTTTATGTTTAGGGTTGATTTGTTTTAGGGTAGGATTTTGTGTAAGTGTTAGTGTTAAGGTTAGGGTTAGGGTTAGGGTTAAGGTTAAGATTAGGTTTAAAATAAATATTTTAAATAAAATAAATATTTTAAACCTAATCCTAACATAATAAACCTAATCTTTTTTTTTTTTTGAGAGAGAGAGAGTGTGTGTGTGTGTATGACAGAGAGAGAGAGTGAGAGTGAGAGAGTTTTTTTTTAATATTTATTTGTTTTTAGTTTTTTTTTTTGGAGGTCACAACATCTTTGTTTGTATTGGTGCTGAGGTTCGAACTCGAGCCGCACACATGCTAGGCGAGCAGTCTACCGCTTGAGCCACATCCCCAGCCCAATAAACCTAATCTTAACCTTAACCCTAACCCTAACCCTGACATTAACACTAACACTTAGACAAAACCCTACCCTAACCCTAACCATAACCCTAAACATAAACCTAATGCTAACATATACCCTAACTCTAAATGTAACCCTAACCCTAACACTAACCTTAAACTTAAGCCTAACACTAACCCTAACTATAATAGAATCCTAACCCTAACCATAACAGTAACCCTAAACTAACACTAACACTATCCCCAACCTAAACCAAACCCTAAACCTAACCCTAATTCTAAAACTAACCTTAACACTAAACTTAACACTAAACCTAACCCTAACCCTAAAATTAACCATAACCCTTACACAAAATCTAAATCTAACACAAACCCTAACCCTAACCCTAACCCTAACACAAAATCTAAATCTAACACAAACCCTAACCCTAACACTAACACTAACCTAACCCTGACCCTATCCCTAAGCCTAACCCAAATCTTAACCGAAAACATAAACATAAACTTAACCCTAATCCTAACATTAACACAAACCCTAACCCTAAACTTGACACTAAACCTAAACCTCACCCTAAACCTAGCCCCAAACCTAACCCTAACCTTATGCATAACACTAAACCTAACTCTATCCCTAAATCTAAACCAAACCCTAACCCTAACACAAAACCTAATCCTAAATGTAACACTAAACACAAATCTAACCGTAAACCTAAAACTTACCCTAATCCAAATCCTAACCGTAAGCCTTACACTATCTCGAAACATAACCCTAATCATAACCCTAACACATATCCTAACCCTAAACCTAACCGTAACACTAACACTAACTCTAAGCCTAACGCTAACTATAACCCAAACCCTAACATGAATCATAACACTAACATTAATTCTAACACTAACACTAAACCTAAGCTTAACCGTAACCCTAACACTCCTCTAACACTAAAGCTAACACTAACACTAATCCTAATCCTAACCCTAACCCTAACACTAAACCTAAAGCTAAACCTAACAATAACCCTAACACTAACTCTAAAACTAACCATAAACCTAACCCAACCCTATCCCTAACCCTAACACAAACCCTAACACAAACCATAGCACTAAAACTAACCTAACCGTAACCTAACCCTGATCCTACTTCTAACACTAAACCTAGCTTTATACCTAACACAAACCCTATCTGTAACCCTAACACTAACATTAACTCTAAACCTAACACTACCACTAACCCTAAATCTAACCCTAAACCTAGCCCTAACACTAACCCTAACCCTAACACTAACGACAACAATGATAATCCTAACACTAACCTTAACCCTAAATTTAACCATTTCACTACCTCTAATCGTAACCCTAAGAAGAACCCTAACACATAGCCTAACTTGAACCCTGAACCTAACAGTAAAACTAAACATAAACCTAATGCTTACCGTAAACCTAACCCTAACACGAATCGAAACCCTAACCCTAATCCTAACCCTAATACCAACCCTAACTGTAACCCTAACTGTAACACTAAACCTAACCCTAACTCTTACCCTAAAACCAACCCAAAACCTAACCCTATCCCAAACCCTAAACCTATCACTAACCATAACACAACCCTAAGCCAAATTGTAATGCTAAATTTATCCTAACCCTAACCTTAACCCTAATATTAACACCAAACCTAACCCGAAACCTAAAACCAACCCTATCCGTAACCCTAACACTAACATTAACCCTAACCCTAACATTCAAATTATACCCAACCCTAAAGCTAGCCCTAACCCTAAAACTAACCTTAACCATAACACTAAACCTAAAGCTAATCCTAAACCTAAGCCTAATACTAACCCTGACCCTATGTGTAAACCTAACACTAATTGTAATCCTAAACCTTACACAAATCCTAACCTTAACCCTAAAATTAAACCTAACCCTAAATCTAAAATTAAAACTAAGCAAAACCACAACCCTGAAACTAATGCTAATTCTAACCCTAAACCTAACTGTACCCAAAAATCCAAACCTAACCCTAAAACAAACACTAGCCCTAACTCTAAACTTAATCCTATCATAAACCCTAAAACTTACCTTAACACTAAACTTAACAATAACTCTAACCCTAACCCAAACACTAACCCTAACCATAAAAAAAACGTTAAATCTAACCATAACTAACCATAACCCTAACCTAACCCTAACAATAACCTAATGCTAATCCTAGCACTAACCCTAACACTAACACTTATACTAAACCTAACAAAAAATCTAAAGCTAACACAAAACCTAAACCTAACCCTATCCTAACCCTAAACCTATCCCTAAACCTAACTGAATCCTAACCAAAACCATAAACCTAACCCTACACATAACCCTAAAATTAATACAAACGCTAACACTAACACTATCAGTAACCTAAAACTAACCATAATACTAATCCTTACACTAACCCTAACCATTACCCAAACCCTAACACTTAATCTATACATAACTCTAACCCTAAAACTAAAACTAACCCTAAACTTAAACTAACCCTCACCCTAACACTAACCTTAAAGCTAACACTAATGCTAACCCTAACCCTAACATTACACCTAACCCTAACCATAACCTTAACCATAACACGAGCCCTTAATGTAACCCTAATATTAACCCTAACACAAACACAAACTAACCTTAAAACTTATACTAACCCTAACCCTAACTTTAAGCCTAACACTAAAATTAACCTTAACCTTATCTCTAAACCTAACACTAACCCTAACCCTGACACAAACCCTAATCCAAACTCTAACTTTAAACATAACGTAACCCTAACCCTACCCTACTTAACCATAAAACTAACTATATCCCTAACACTAACACTTACTCTAAAACTAACTCTAACCCTAACACTAACTCTAACCCTAATATTAACCCTAGCCCCAATACTAGACATAACACTTACCCTAAACCTATCCCTAACACTAACTCTAACCAGAACCCTAAACCAAACACTAAGCCTAATCCTAACCGAAACCCTGTAACTAAACCTAACCCTATCATACACCCTAAACCTAAACCTAACTCTAACCCTAATTCTAACACTAACACTAATCCTTGCACTAAACCTTACCCTAATCTGAACCCTAAAACTAACCCTAGCAGGGAACCTAACCAGAAACTTAACACAGATCCTAACCCTAACCAAAACCCTAACCCTAATACTTACACTAACCCTGATGATAACAGTGACCTGATACCTAACCCTAACCCTAACACTAACACTAATCCAAACCCTAAACCTAACCATAACCCTAACACTAATCCTAATAGTAACCCTAACCCTAACACTAACCTTAAGCGTAAATCTAACACTAATCCTAACCCTAAACCTAAACCTAACCCTAATACTAAACCTAACCCTAATTCTAACTCTAACAGTAACCCTAACACTAAATTTTACCTAACCCTAACTCTAACAAGCAACCTAACCCTAACCCTAAGAGTAACCCACACCCCAAACATAACCCTAATGCAAATCCTAAACCTAAACCTAACCTTATACCTTACCCAAACCCTAACCCTAAAACAAACCTAACCATAACCCTAACCCTAACACTAACCCTAATCCTAAACCTCACCTTAACACTAAATCTAAAACTATGTCTAATCTTACCCCTAATCCTAATAATAACCCTAACCCTAACTTTAACCTAAACCTATCCCTAACCCTAACCATAACCCTAAACCTAAAACTAACAAGTAAACCTAACCCTAACCTTAACCCTAACTCTAACCCTAATCCTAACCGGAACCAGAACCGGAACCCTAACACTAAGCTAAACACCAACCCTAACCCTAACCTAAACCTAAAACAAACCTTAACCCTACCCCTAAACCTAAACCTAACAAAAACAATAACCCTAATCCTAACCTGAATGTTAACCCTAAACCTAAAAAAAACCTAACCCTAAAATTAACACTAACCCTGAACATAAATCTAAACCTAACTCTTACAAGAAACCTAACCCTAATCCTAACACTAATGGTAACTCTAACCATAACCCTTTTGAGAAACCTAACATATAGCCTAACCCTAAGTCTAACACTAATACGTATCTTAACCCTAACCCTAACCCTAAACCAAACGATAAGTTTTACCCTAACCCTGAATCTAAATCTAACACTTACACTAACCCTAATCCTAATCGTAACACTAAACATAACCCTCATCCTAACCCTAACTCTAACCCTAAACCTAAGCCTAAGCCTAACACAAATCCTAAACTTAACTCTAACACTAACTCTAACAAAAAACCTAAATCTAACACTAACTCCAACCCTAACCCTAACCTAACCCAAACCTAACCCTAAAACTAACCCTAACACTAACATTAAACCTAACATTAAGCCTAAACAT